>NW_024582054.1:16630498-16806215 GCF_017639235.1 Corvus kubaryi
CGGCCCCGCGCCGCCAGCGGGCCCCCGCGCGCAGGTGGCGGCGGAGGGGCGGCTGTTCCGCACTCTCGGTATTGAGCCCTTCCAAGTTTCTCAGGACCGTTCTAAATACGATTCAAAGTCAACGGACTTTGCCGTCTCCGCTCACCCACGGGCAAAAATAAATAGCAATGTGCAAATAAAAATTGATAATGCAAACAACTATCCTTCTGTTCGGGGTCATTCAACGGGCATGCTTAAATACAACACTATTTATTTGTAACTGGTGAATTAGTGTACCCACTTTGAACACCAATTAACAGGCACCTCAATTCTTTTGTTGCACCCTGATGAATTTCACGGATTATGTATTAGGCAGGTATAAGAAAGTTAATACAACATCTATGAACCAAATTGGTTTTAAGCTGTAATAGTATTATTATCCTAATAATATAAATTGCATAGTAAAGATTAATATTAATCTTATTTCTGCTTTTAAATAGTTCAGAGAGGAATTTGCATATGGAAATGTCTTTATGGAGGAATTAACTTCTAACCCCAGTACAATTCCTATACTCCAGCTGAAAGGAAGCTTATGCAAAATGAACATGTGCATCATTAGCCCAAACGTGAGCACAGATGTGTACATTTACATCCATTAGTAGATTCAGAGAATGACTCTGGAGAGCTGAGGGAGTAGCAAGCCACCAAAGAGCTTCCTAGAAAATTGAACCTTGCAAGCTGAGAAATGTTAATGACCTTAACATTAGCAATAAAAAGTATAATAACAGCCTTAATTAGTAATGGAGACTGACTGTAAAAAAAAAAAAAGTTTAATTCTTCTCTGGGTGAACAAAGAGTTTTAGAAAGTGTAAAAACGCTGGGAAAATCTCAAATGCAAAGTGCAAGATGCAACCATGTAATTACAACTGATGTTACACTCAGCATCTTAGCGTGCCTGGTGCACCTGATTGTTTCGAAGGGGCTTTCAAAGAAGGTCGAAGGTTTGCTCCTGGTGCAGAGCAATGTGGGGACACACACACTACAAAGAACACTCGAACCAAAGCTCCTGTGGCACAAGCGGAGGACATCGCGTGTCCCAAAGCACCGACACGAGTGCCAGCTAGAGGTGGCTGGGAGAAAATAGCACACAACTCGCACATTCACAAACCGGACTTGCAGATCCTGTTTTATGCAGCAGTAGAAGATGTTGATTGCCCAGACAAAGCCAGTCACATGGAAGATGTTTAGTTGAATACGCTGCCTGTGGGCCCAAATGGGTTTAGGCTGGGAGTCAGACTCATTTACACGTGTACAGGGTAAATTCAACAAGGACACGGATAGCTCTACTCAGGTACAACTGGTGTCTTTGTTTCTTCTCAGGATTGTTTTATGAGCCAAAAGAACTACAGATTAGTTTTCCAATTGTTTCCCTTTATCTTCCCCATCTTTAATAAATCCATGATCCAGAATAACATTTTTGACCTCTGATGTACTGTGAGAGATCCTGGAGACTTGAAGGCCGTCAATCCTTCCCTGGTTTTGGTCAAGTCCTGAACCCCATTTCTTGTTTTGCCCTTTCCCCTTCTTTGTTTTCTGAATAAAAGTAGAAGCCATTACAGAGTAACTTTTCACAGTAGTATTTGAACTTGTAGTCACAAAGGCAGCTACAAATGCTGTCACAAACAGTCCAACAGTGGCAGTAGTTGCTGTGTCTTGCATTGCTAAAGCACACAGCACGAAATGTCATCAACCAGGTTGTAAGTAGGACTTAGCACCAGAAATATATTTTCCATCCTTGCTTTCTTTTCACTCCAGAGCATATTTACTGATAGCCTTTAGGTGGTTTAAAGGCTGAGGAAATGGATGTTTCCTCATTTAAGAAATCATTAAAGGAAAAAGGCTTGCATATAATACATTATCCTTTTTAGCACATTTTCCTCCTTTAAGCAGATTACCAGGCTTAAATTTGCTCTAGCACCAATTACTTTTTCTGATATTGGGCAAATTGAAGTTCCTGTATTAAGGGGGGAGGGGGAGAGAGGTGGGGGGAGAGCAAAGCCTCGTTTTACAACATTTGATTTTCTTACACAATTTATTCCATCCAAGTTACTACATCATTACCACATCAGACAACTCTGTTCAGTACTATTATTCTGTTTGGACTTGCAAGAAATTTTTGCTTTATATTTCTGAAGTTCTTTTACTAGTAAGATCTGGAATGGAAGGAGCAGCAGATAACATACCTGATACAGGTTCTTATATTTTCTTGAGTCTTCTCAGAATCAAAACCACAGAAAACACTTTTGGTCAGCCCTGCAGTGGTCAGGCAGCTAATGGTTGTTATAGCTCCTTTCCACTGAAATATTTTTCTACATCAGAGAATAAAACCCAAAATTATTCTGTTTAAATAAGTATATTCCATTTCCAGTTGAACATTGTTGTTCCTACAACAGAAAGAGAAGTTAGAATATACTTGAATGTTTATCCCCCCCAAAGTAAGGACATAGGGGAGAAAAAATGAAATTAAAAAATCAAACATACTCCAGAGAGTCTGATTTGCCTACTTCACAAAGATTATATTCTTCCATTTTCTAGAATATGACAATGTTACATATTAACCATAAAAATACAGCATTCTACTCTTGGTATTCTGATTGATGTTAAAAATGTATTTATGGTATGACTACAGGGTTAGAGCATGTGAAATCATAACTAGAAACATATACACTGAGTGACTAAAGGTTAGAATGATCCCACTTCTAATTTATTTTGAATATACACATCGCCTGTTTTTGTTCTTTTAATTTGACAGCTAACTAGGGTTTTTTATGTTAATATTTCATTATAAAGATATTAATAATTCATTATATCTTGGGAAATTATGCTATTTTATTCCACTACAAAACAACGATTCTCATGCAGGCTTTTCTGCAGATTTAATTAAATTTGTCAGTTAACAGAATTCAATACATTTCATCATACTAAATGAAATGAGGTAGAGTGGCTTAACCCTTAGTGGTGTGCCAACAGAGGCTCAATTCAGAAGCATACAGAAGCACTTTGAGATTTTCTTTACCTATCTGGACCTGCTTCCACAATTAAATGTGTACTTCACATATTTCTTTAGACTTTATCACAAAGTACAGTCTCACAGGAGTGATACTCCTCAGCCAGTGAGCTTTTATTGACTCAACACACAGAGCAGTAGGACAAACGTGTAGTGCCAGAAGATTTGCTTAGCTCCCTTGCCTGGGACCATGTACATGCACCTGAGGGGTCTTTGCTCCAGCCGCCACTGCCCAGCCTGGAAGATCGCGTACTTCAGGAGAGACTTGTTTAACTGCACGTCTCAGTAATGACAAGATTAGTTTAAAATGAATATTGCTGGGACAAAGGCACTATTTCTAGCATGGAAGGCCATCACCTTCACTTCCCTTTCACAGACTGGGCATTTTCCCCACAGAAGGACATTTCTCAATGACCAGACACCTTGTTTTGCCATCTAGCAGCGAACCAAATTAACCAGTATCCACAGAGCTTGTTCTGCCTGCAATCTGAGCAAGTGAAGAGTTTGCAGAATAGCAGTGCCAGCAGTGTAATGGCTAGTGGAGAAGTTTGGAAGCATCAAATGCTTAATGTAAGCATAGAGGGAGCTAAAGGCTTATCAAACATACTCATTTTATGTAATTTGAAAGCTTCCTTTTCTGTAACTGCAAGAAAGCCTTTATGATTTGGCATTTAGAAATCCCACAGAGACAGTGGAAATGAATATTTTATTTGTTGTGTTTAAATAAGGAATAGTATTTTAAAATGATGGAGTCTATTGTTTGTTCTAGCACCTTTCACAGTGCTAAATGGGATAAATGAGACAACTAGATCTGAAATATTAAAGGTGATTTATTTTTAGTTTACTTTTCTATTAATTTTCAGTATTTACCATAGAGTTTTTCAGTTTTCAGCCAAAGGATTATTTGCAAACTGTTTACTCTGAACATGAGAGCTGTGTTTTATAATGCTGAACTAGTATCACCAGAATCATTTGGAAGTATTTTGTATCAATCTATCTTTTGGAACTGAACTGAGAATGACAAATATAGTAAAGAATAAACTCTTTGGGGCTTGTAAACCCAAACATAATAATTAGGCCAGTGTTTTGCAATTACACGTGCAAAAAACCTGAAGTATTTTTTGTGTCTCTATGGAGCTATTCACTGAATATGAAAGATAGAGTAGGCAAAGTTAATATACAACGATTTGTTCAATTTGTTGAGAGATTACATCAATGAAGAAATCCTTTCTTGCTCTGTTTTGAAAAGTTCCTACCTACTTGCACCCTTTGCCTTCCAAAAAATAAGACTCCTAGTAGGGAACCCAGTAAGGCTGTTTGTTTAGCAAGGAGGCAGGAAAAGCCAACACAGCTGCGTAAAGTGAGATCACCACATTTATCTCACTGGGTCTGAATTCTCTTACTAGTCACCTCCCTTCTGTGCAATGTTTCCCAGATTTCAACAACCAAGTCAAACACAAAATTATTTGTAAAAAATGTGAAATTCTTTAGTTATCCAGTTACAGCTGAACATTAACGTAACACCGGATGCCACAATAAAATGCATACATATTTTGGTGTGCCTATTCTTCCTAATGAACTGTCCAGTCCTATAATTAATGTGATGAAAATCAGAGATTAAATTAAATACAGCCTGAAAAGAATTAACTAGAGTCCTTCTGACCTCACAGCCCCAGTAATGAAGGTAACTAAACCACTTTGGAAAACTCCCCAACATGTAGATCGCCAGGCCTTCAGCCTTTGAATTCAAAGCTGGATGATTGTTCAAGAAGTATCTTTTTTATAATGCAAAGTTGTAACCCTTAAATGGGAACATTCCACATACTTCTTCAGTAATTTTAACATCAGCTATAATAATGACTTTAAAGTCTATGAAGAGTATTTGACTTTATCGCATATCCCTTTTTAATACTAGCAATGCAAATTGGCTTTTCCTTTAAAATTGCTGTTGATTAGATCTGGAAAACTTTCCAAATAGTAGTAGTAGTAGTAATAATAGTAACAATAATAATAAATTATTTAGAAGCACCTAGAGTGCCACTAAATAATGGAATTTCATATATAGCAAAGTCTAGAGCCTAACAAACATTAAAGTAAGATTGGACAGAAACAAATAATGTAAAATATTTTAAATTACAGTTTTCAAGCTATTTGGATAGCTCAAATAGTGCACCAGATGGTCCCAGTGAAAGAGTGATTTAAAAAATACCTCTTCATCACCTGTTGCTAAACATTTTCACTTATTTTAGTGGGAAAGATTTTGTACTCTAAGAAAATATGGATTTAACTTTGCAAAGAGGCCACTCTCCTGGAAGCCACTCACATAATATTCCAAACAATGTTTCAAGACAGACTGGCACAAGAGGTTAATGGATTTACATACTAAAAAAGTTTTAATAGTCATGGAAAGGTAATTCTTTGCCAGGTCTTACCAGAAGCTACAGTGTATTTTTAGTTTTGAACTTTTGCTCCACAACTATGAGAAAAGTAAGAGTACTGAATTATTTAATTTTGTTAAGTGAGTTTCTGAAGCTCCTGCAAACAAGGACTTCTTATATCTCTATGTATGTGTGTGTATATACACACACACACACTCATAGATACACAGGCATACTCCCAAGATATGACAGTGACTCTAAGGGTGGAGACTCTAAAGGTCTCAATCTTTGAGACCTCAAGTATTTAACAAGTCCAAGTTGCCAATATTGTCTAATATCTCCTTGTGGCTGCAAACACACACTCCAGGTACAACTTCTTCCCCCCCCCCCCCCAAGCAGTTAATTAGATGCAATAAAAAAAGTTGGTATGAATCTTGTACAGAAATGGAGCCACATTTATAACAGATGGGAACTAGAACAACTAATTTTACAGAACAGCCTGTGTTTAGGAGGAAGAATGAAGAAAAGCATATAAAAAATAAGGAAATACAGAAAATTATTGACAGCACAATTGAAGTGCTGTAATTTCAGTACTTTGCAACACAAAAAATTGATGTTCTTCAAAGTTATTTTCAAAAATCTGGAATCGCAACCCATGTTATATGGAAAGCTCAAAAAGTTGGATACCAAAGAAGTAAAAACGTGAGCAACCCATCTCTGAAGTGCTGCTGCCCTCAGAAATCTTACCAGATTTAAGTAGCAATGACACTGATACCTTTTGGGGTTAAAATACTTTGCCTGAGGCTCGCTACAAGATTCAGGTACTGTGCTGTAGAAGCTCAATCACATCTATCTCTCTTACTACCTGAAGTGCAGTTATAATGGTGCTCCATCTTCACTTACTTTTCTTTCTGAAAATAAAGTATAAGACTGTATGTTACAGTTTTCATTACCTGGACAGATGGTACACTGCCCTCCCTCACCCTTGGCTTTAGAAGAAGTTGATTACAGTTGTCTGAAGATTTTTAACAACAAGTAGGCTGGAGTGACTTTTTCCTCAATTATTCTTTATAAAACTAGGAATCAAAGTCATGATTCAGAAAATCCATTAAGATAATGATAATTTAAAGAGGAAGAACATTTTGTCATTATACCAAGTAACTAATGAAATGGGTCTTATAGGTTTACAAACTATGCTAATAATATTTTAATTGGTTTTAGTCTCAAGACTAAAATATAGAGAATACAGCAACATAAAAACCAAAACCAAACAAAATACACTAGTTTGCAATGAATATTATTCTGTGGCGTTTTAAAATAAAAAAGCAACAGAAATCCCCAACACTCCCCCACACCACATCATATATATACCTGGTGCTCAATTAATTCCCTCCACAGAACACAACTCCATATTTTACCTATAGCCTGTAGTCAATAAAGTATCTATACCTGATCTCACCTCAACTGAGTATGTCAGCAATCACATCTCAAACAACGGACTTTTTTGGAAGGTGAGGTATGACCTCACTAAGCTTGAGCTTTGTTAGTTGAACTCAAGCTGGTTTTAGTACCCGTCGTTCTGTTTTTACCTGCAACAAGTGCTATTGGCAGGAGCAGACAACATGGGAAGCCTCCAAATAGTTCAGAAACTATGTAAGTTGGGCTGATGCACAGGAGCACTTACCTATTGATGCCTTTCCTAGCCATTAACATAGCTCCCCCCCCCATCCTTACTTTCCTTCTCCCCAGTGAACAAGCACACTGGAAAGCCAATCAACTCAATGCATTTACAAGGGTGGACTTGGTCTCAACAGGGGGAGCCTGAAGGGATGAATGGGTCAAAAATGGCCTGAAAAGCAAACGGATTTGTCAGCTTGGAGTAGTCCCTCCCCTCCCCCAGTATCTCTTTCCAACTCACTGAATTATCCCTGTATCAGTATTGAAAATGCAGTAGTAATTCTGAAGTTACTGGTCACGACTCTTGAATCACACAGCAGTTCTGTGTCTACCAGGCATGGTACAAATGCTATATACACTGTCACACACATATACACAGCAGGCAAGTTTCTAGCACAGCTGAAGACAAAATACATAATGACCCATTCCACCTTCTATGCTCCTCCTACGGAATGGAAGTGAAAGAAGTATGACAATCTTTATAGGAAGGGATGCATTTAACAGTGGCATATACCAGTGCATATGACCAGCAATTCACATCCTCTGTTATCATAACCACTGTGAACACTGAGGGTAACCACACAGGTGGTATCTTTATTTCACAAGATTAAAGATACAGTACAAAATGAATCTGTACATCTTTCTATTAACAGAATTTGTTTACACAATTATATTACATTTGACCAGCCTTTATACTGATTTTAAATACAAAATAAATTTACAAAACTCCTACAAGACCCTTTAAAGAACTGTAGCTGATAAAAACAAAGGGTTCCCCCCAATAGTTCCTATTTGCCATACGCATTTGCAGTAGTTCAAATCAAACTAAATCTTTTCAGTTTAATATTCTCTGAGACAAAAATAGAATTTCAGTTCATTGTTGCCTATCTAAAAGGAAAGCAACTTGCAAAGGTGAGTGTAATCCCCTTTTATAGGCCAAAACTAGCATATAATAGGTGGAAATTAGATAATGCATAGTCTTAAAGTCCTTTCACAAGCCATATCTTAATGCTCTTCCTCCAAATTAATAACATTTGATAGTTGTGGTTTTTTTTTTTTTTTTAGTAAGAGCAGCTGACTTACAGAAGATGGCTAAAAAGTGAGTAAAACTGTCGTAAGTGTCTCATGGGGATGTTTGTATCAAAGGCCTTACCTTTTATTACACTGTCCCATGATGGACAACATAAAGCAAGAAAATTATTTCAACATATAGCTCTGGGACAAGTTTCACCAGTGATGAACTAAAATCTTGTTTTCTCAACAGTTCAGCATTTCTTTGAACTAGCAAGAACAGCTAATGTCTTTGATTAATAATCTGAGATGCAGAACAATGTGTCTCTCCGTATTTTCGCACAGCTTTCCTACATATAGAAATCCCACCAATAACACTTACTGCTCTGTGGTTCCATTTTCTGTAGAGGGAAAGAAGAGCATGTGTCTGGGAAGGTCAAATAGGCAGGCTCTGGCCTATGTTACTACACACAAAGAATACAACTTTTCGATTCAAACCATGCTGAACACACCCAGAAAGGCTTCTCTTAAATCAAGTTTCCCTTCTAAAATACTCCTGCATATAAACTATAAGATAACCTGTGTGCTACCAAAAGGAAAAAGTACTTCACTGCATTAAACTGAGCAACTCAGCTTCTTTAGGAAAAAGATGCTTGATTAACCGAGTGCACAAGGAACATATTGCTAATAAGAGTTAAATATACTTTCCCCAAAATGCAGGTTTCAGAACAGAGTAGCAAGGGATTGTCATAAAAACTTAAGTCATGGTGTAGATAACTGATTTAGAAAACTTATTCATTTCTTTAATCCCTGAGTTAACTTGCCATTATTTATGGTAAGTACCTTTTTTCTTCTACCACTGCATTCAAATGAATGTCATCTGAAAAGTTAGTGGTAGTAATTTGGTGGAAGGGAAAAAAGCAGGAGAAAGACTTCCTTATTGCTCCTTCAAAAAGCAGTTTTTTAAAACGAAATAGCTTGCTGATCTTCAATTGTTTTCTTCTGCTGATTTCTTGGATGTAAAAATGCATCAGATTCACTGGAAATCATCTGTAAGACTGTCTTATAGCAGCAGTGATGAGAGATTCTCATGCAAGTAGGACAGAGCTTTTAGAATTTAGTTATAATAGATCAAACAACCAAAACATTTTAATAATGCAGTAACAAAATTGTTAAATTGCCTAAGAGACCAATACCAATGAACCAATGGTATTTAACTGAAAAACATTTTCCATATAATCTTTAATTTATTCATGCCAAGCTAAAAAGAGTTATTAAGTGACAGTGGCAAAAATATTTCAGAGGGAGTGTTCAGAAGTCACAGATATCTTAGAAATGCAGCTGGGAAATGCTGTACATATAAGACACTATATTTAAGTTCAATACTGTTTCATCTGCTAATGATGATTAAGACTGAACAAGACATTCCTCTACCACATGCTGCAACCCTCCATACTAAAAATAAAGATTTGTCTTCATATGACAGGCATAAACATTGAGGAGTACTGAGAAGTTCTACCTATAATACTAGTACCTTTAATACTAGTCATCCGTGACATTCCCATTTACAAAAGAATGGATTGCTTATCTTCTATCCCAAACTAGAGATCTATTGTGCAATGATCTCCTTGCAAATGTACCAAGTATGAAACATACCAAAATCTCAATTCTAAATGAAGTGTATTGATATGTTGTTGCCAATACACTGGAAAAACATTTGCATTAAAAGAAGCCCTTAACCCTTTAAACACAACAGCTTTTGTCAGAAAGCAGCTAAAGCCTCCTCATTTGTATTCATTCAGCTTTAAGATGGTATATTCAGAGGGTTTAATGCTAGTACAGAAACAAATATTTAATTACCATTGGTAAAAAAGAACAGACACTTCTGCATTTCGTGCTTCTAAACTACTCCCCCACTGCTTCCCACCCCCAGGCCCGGAAATTATAGTTCAATGAAAATCATCACTAAGTGAAGATTCCTCTTGCAGTCTTAAATCATCAGTCCACAGGTCATATTCTTTACACTCATTAAAAGGCCTTTACATTGACCTGGTTGGCATCAAGAAGCCATAAACCACTAGTCTTCTTTCTCTTTGGATTTTCTTGTAACAAGAGGTCCTTGAGATGGCACAGCCAGAAACATTACTGTAACTTTAATCTATGCCAGGTACAAGAGAGGTTGGCTACAGCCAGAGCACCCCTGTAGCTCTGGAGTAGCATCGCTGGCATAAACCCATGCCCTTTTGTAGAGAGTATGCATTTTTGTGGCTCATTTTTGTAGATGCATTAAGCAGATGCATGCATGAGATACACACATTTCTTTCTTGCAGTGCAAATCCCTAACAGGATTGTTGAAAATTAAGCATAGAACTTCCAACTCTAAAAGCAAGTCAGCTAACTCACTGAGATATCTGGCTCTCTCCTTTCTTCAATGTGCGCAGTAATACTGGTGCTTTCTGCAATCTAGACTCAGCCTCTTTGTAAAGACAAATTTAAATTTAGGAACACTACCAATATGGTTTCATGTCATAAAATATTGCAAAGTACACAGGCTCCTGAAAAGTTTTAGAAGTATGTGAGATCTGGGCGCTGTGAGGACAGTTTTCAACTGACAAGCTGTACAGATCCAATCTGTCCCACTCCACCTCACAGGCTACATACTGACTGCTGAGAGCTGTCTAAGGGGAATGGAGGAAAATACTCAAAACAAAAAAGCACAAATGGAGAGTGGCATGTTTGCTGGCTTATTTTTACAGGGTTTATCAATAATCTATGTTAAACCATCCAAGATAGCATAAAAGACCAAAGTGTAAGAAATACTAAAAAATAATGAAATAAGGACTAGAAATACTTGGGATGCAGATCAGGATTTAAGTTCCTAACAGCTCTAATCTTTTTAGAATTTGAATACAGTTCAGCTTCTTAGACTTAAATTGGCCATAAATGTACTATTATTACTTTTATAAAGGGCAACTGCTATCAAGCAGGCAAAAACCTTCCACTGCTATCCTTCTGTCTCTCTGGGAGATGAAAAGGACTCTGAATAAAGAGGAACTAGATACAGCAGGCAACATTTTTGTAGTAGCACTCTTGTGTTTCCATGAAAAAAGCCATAGTGTTATTCCATTGGCACTGAAATAACATTCAAATCAGTTTCAAAATAATTTTCTTATCCCTGAAAAAAGGCATCATTCTAAGCAGCTTTCAAACTTTTTTTTAAACTTCTTTGCGCCTCTTTTGGGGGAGGGACTGTCGATCCAAAGTCCTAATTCACAATGAAAATTGTTCCTTATGGAAAAATCCAGTTCTTTCACTGAGGCTCTTGTTGCTATTGTGGTGGTTGATGCTCTGGGGGTGGTTCTTGTTGAGGCACAGCTGGCCGCAGTCCTGCTGGTCTGGGAATTGCTTGGTGTTGCCTTTGTCTGTAAGCTATAATTGTTCCCAGGAGCAAGGCGATGATAGTCATAAGGTAGAGGTCCCACTCAGGCCCCAGCAGCTGGTCCATATCAATACGTGAGAATACCTCCCTTATCTAAGAAAGAAGAAGTCCACATCATCATGTCAAAGAATACAAATGGGAAGCTACTTTGATTTTAAATTTGACTTGTACCACTTTTAAAACTCAGTGGCTCTTTTCCTCTCTGAAAAATAGTACCACATCAGTGACATTCTTAGTTTCCAGGAATTAAAATACCACTAAGACGAAGAGCCATGCTATATAGAATGAGGTATTCTATTTTCTCTTTTAGAGACTAACGTTCTCACTGTGGAGTTTTGGGGCTTTCCCATAAATGATAGAGCACTAAGCCCCAGGACACTTGTGTGGTACAATGCTGAGGTCTGTGCAGGTAATGGACAGGGAAATAAAGTGACTTACTGTTAGTTTTGATTGAAATACCTTTTTGTAAGACTCTGTTTGCATAAGCATTAGCCAATATGCACTTTTCTGCTTCACTACTGTATTGGATGATACTACAGTCAGTGCCAATTTAAATCTGCATCAGCAGACTTAAAACTGGGAAAAGCTGTGTTCTGCACACTAGCTTCTGTGAGTGCTACATGGGTATTTGCCCAATTGGCTGAAGAATATTTTGACTGTCCACCCCTGAAAGTCCTCAGTCTCGAGACTACTACATTTTGTCGAACTTTGCTGAATGGCTTGAAACTACATTTGCTCTAAGTGGTAGTAACTTCCATATCATTTTAATTTATTAACTAATCCACAAAGGCAGTAAGATGTCAGAACACTGAGAAATATTGGAAAGACTTTAATTTCAGACAAATTTTTTTCCAGGGCCATCACACAGTAAAAACTCTACAAAACACCTAAACTATCTAACACAAATACATTTTTCCCCCCCCACATAGATCAAACACAACTCTAATGGGGTTGGTTACAGCTGAATATAAAATAGCATGAGAATTAGGGATATAAAAAGGTTTTTTTTTCCCTGAGCAATTATGTCAGTTAAATCTACTTCACTTTGGTAGCAGATGGTCATGGATAAGAACAGTCAAACAGTTTTGAGAAAGTCTCTTCAAGGGAAGAGGAACACAGAAGAACACTGGCTGTACACGTTTCAGTTTCAAAGAATTGAACAAATAGGAATCAAAGCTTCAGTGACTTTCTTAACATGCAACAACAGAAAACAAATCTAAGTTTGCAGAAGGCTCAAGCAATACTTCTACTTAAGAAAGATTACAAATTGAGCTTCTTTTAAAAATGGAAAACACATTTGCTGTGTTCTTTTAATTCTGCATTACTTACATTGATTTCTCGTATATACTGCAAGGAATAAATCACTCCAAGCTTGCAAAGTGCTAGGAAGACTGGAACCTGAGCATCTGGGCTTGCCTCAGCTGCCATGTCATAGAATCGTTTTGCAAGATGAATATCCTAAAGTTAAGAAAATTCAAAGCTCAGTTTTGAAAAGCTTGAAAAATTAACCATAATTATTTTTCCCTGAGATATGTTTACCTTTGAATATGCAACTAAATGGAAGCTTCAATTTGAGATGAAGCTATTTTAACTGATGCTAGAACGGAAGTTCACAAAGAGATTAGTAGTAGCATATTCAACCTATTCGCTGTAAACCAAAGCAAATATTTAGGTAACTCTAGTACACTCTAACATCTTCAATACCACACAAAATATGACAGACTAAGAAAACTCAAGTTCCAGAGGAATATGCAGCAGCATTTCCTTTTGGTTACACTACAGTATGCCTGCTGCGTAGTGCAGCTTCTAACCACTTCTGCCCATATGCACAAATTAGATTTCACTATGTCCAAAATGCACATAACTTGCATTAGTGCCTGGCAAAAGTATGAGCACAAACAGAGCAACTTAAGGAAGAGCTTAACTTAGTGCTGCTCTCTTTGGTGGCAATTGAAACAAAGTGGTGACTGTAAGGACTGAGGGTACACGTACTCAATAGCTTAACTTTCCTTGTTTGTTCAGTGTTTTTTTGGCTCTGCTACAGATACATACTGTGCAATGTTAGGATATTTGGATACAAACTGGCTGTGTTCACCCAATGACATGAAGAACAAGCCTGGGTAAGACTTGCCTCTGAAAATGTTCCAAGTTGGACACTCAAAATAAGAGAAATCTCCAGGACTTCACATCACATGCTCATTTTATAATTTCCTGATGGTGAAATACCATGAAGATTTTCTGATCATTGATACAGCAAAGCTTAGTTCCATAACACTTGGGGAAATCACAGTGTGAAAATCAATACATTAAATGAATGAGATGTAATAGCTCACGTTAGTATTTTAATTCAATAGAACAACTTTGAATACTCATTGAGGCTGGCAAGTCAATCTTCTGTATAGCTATTTAAAAGAGCTTCCTTACCTCCTTTATACTGTGCTAGTGTTGGTGTAAAAGGAGATCCTAAATAATGGCTTGTTTTCATTTCTAATTAGCAAGCACTTCATTCTGCTTATGCATACTTCACTCTTACTTGACAGAAAAGTGCAAACCATAGGAATCTGAGTTATAACATACAAATAGCACTGCAATACCACACCAAATCTTAAGACCATAATATAATTAACATATTCTTAATTTTGAGCAGTATATGGAAACAGTCTTCATTCTGACATGTAGCCTCAGGGACTGGACAGCATTAAATGTATGAAGAGTGTCTAAGTGTACATGTCTGAGATTTCTGAAATGGCTTAATATTTGGCATTGACCTGATCTCAGTTTGAAAACCATCTTGGTACAGGAAGTGTAACATAAAATTCTATATGTAAGAAAAAGACTATTTATTCAATAAGTGAGAATAAGGCAAAAGCTGTTTAGTGGAGAAAAAAAATCCCCACATTAAGAAATACCATGTTTATCCAGAATGAACAGTGCCCTGAAGTTGTGCAGGCCATCTTATTGGAACATTCTCCCGAACTCTGGAGTGTTTGCAATCTTAATGACATGGATCTAGGTGAGGAGAGATTTAAAGTACACATTCCTTTCATCAAAGCACTAACCCCCCAATTTTGTTATATATTACAGTGCTACTACAGTTTATATGTCCTATCCACAGGCCTCTAGTGGAAGAGCCTCTAGTGGTAGACATCCTACTGCATCAGGAAATATGATTTTAATTGTCAGTCATTTTCAGAGGTGCTCATAATTCAGCAATTTCCAGTCTGTGAAAGGAAAGCCAAATATTCTGCTTCAAGCAAAACTCAGTCTTAGCCTTTTCCAGAATATCCTGGCCCAGCCCCATGCCTTATCTAGTCAGTCCTAAATCTCCATCTTCTCATCTTACAGTTGTAAAGTTTTGGAATGCAGAAAGCAAGGACATTACATATCCAGAATTACTAAGACTGGTTTTATACATGCAGTTTCCTTGCTTCGACACTCTCAGTGCTCCTTTCCTATATCTAAGTTACCTATTCTCCTTGCAATTCAACTTTTCATTCCATAGTAGATCTGAAGGAGAGAAAGTATTACTCCTCTGCATAAAGGAAGGCTACATATGCTCATCACGAGCCTCTGTGCATGCATTTTAGCTCTCTGTGTGTAGCCATCTCTGCTTCAGGTTGGAGAATACTCTGTGCAAATGATAGCATTAGGAATAATTTTTCCCATCATGCTGAACATGATGCAATAATTTTTTCAAACTTTTTTATTATTTGATCTAAACTGTGTCGTATTCAAGGCAGAAGCAAAAGAAAAAAGTCCATGCCTGAAATAATTTTTTTTTAAGAAAACCTCCAACTTTAGCACTGTTGCTTTTAGCCACAGACTTATTTTCTGAAGTTAACTACTTTTGAGGGCTCAGTTACAAAGGGAAAACAATCCTAAAGCAACATTTGAAAACAAACTTTAAAAAAATGCAGTTTGTCTACTGTATTGTCACTCCTACATCTAGGTCATTACGCATTTTTCAAATGTTGATTGCCTGATGTTGCCAAAGTAACAATACTGACCTATGATTTGCTCTGCTTTGTTCAGATATTTTCTCAGGAATTTACGGGAAAATAAACAAAAATTGCTCTTTTAACAGACCAACAGAATAATTAAAAGGTGCATATGTAGATAAAAAAAAAGTTGAAGCTCACTGAAAATACAGAAAATTAAGCCATTTCTTACAGTTTCAGGTCAAGTTATTATTAAATTCATACATTATGCTAAGGTAGGCTGCTCAAAATTAGTATGCAATTGCCAATTACATTATTTTGACACATACAGAAATATGTTGCTCTGGATCCCATAAGAATTAACTCATGGACAGCAACACACCACAGGGTTCCTAGACCCAGATACACTGTCGTCTTTAGGTGATGTAGTTTGCTTAACTTGAAAAACCACATATAATTTGGTCGTGGTTATGCTTTGTTACCTTGTTTTCAAAATGTCATGATACAGGAAACAATTTAACCAGTGTTTCAGAGGACGAGAATAATCCTGTACTAAAATGCCACTAGCCTGGAGATGATTTGCATTCACTTCACTACACTTCAAAGTCTTGAAAGCATTACAGAAGCATATGGCACTCATTTTGCCAGTATTCACAGTTTTGGGCAAATGTTTCTTCCCTGTCTACGCATCATTACTTCACATAGTTAAGTGTGAAGTCAATATACTTGTCCATTGCCTATTGGTGAATGTACTGGTAGATATGCTTATTCCAATTAAGTGGTTATATAGTACCCAAAGCCCAGCAGTAGTAACCAAACATTAGTAAATGTACTCTAATGAAGGAGACTCTCAGTCTACAGCTTACTCACCTGCTTGATGCCCAATCCCTTCTCATGCATGTAGCCCAGATTAAACATTGCTTGAGCACTGTGCTGCTGTTCTGATGCCAGTCGATAGTGAATAAATGCAGTTTCATAATCAACATCAGTACCAAACCCATAAAAATGGTAATCTCCAAGTTTAATTCTTGCAACAGTATATCCTATAAATCAAGAAACAACAGAAATGGATAAAACAGCTAGGCAAAGAAACCCTTTTGGCGTCCTATGAAAATGCAGTAAGAGCTTTAGTATTACTTTTCAGTTTGTACACACTGTTTACCTCTCACCGCTCCCTCACATATACAGCTTTTATTTTTTAAATTTGGTTAAGCTAACCAAAACACAACCAATTTCTATTTGCAGATAAGATCTTTTCCTGGTAATCCTACCAATATTTTTATTACTGTGAAGTGGTATCAGCTGAAAATCCGTAACATGTTCATAATCTGTCACTTATTACAGAAAAACTTTTCATTTGCTATAGGGCTATTAAAGGATTCAACTTTGTTTCAAAAGCAGTGACACTGGAAACTTGAAAAATAGTGTCTCATCATCCATGTCATCATCTCAATTTCTTAACTTTCAACTAAAAGCCTTGGAAGTCTGAATTAGGCTCTATTTGCATGATACTCCGAAGTAAAAAACTAGTACACAGATACTAGTGTAGATGGACCCATTAGGAAGTTAGACACCTCAAGATATTTCATCATTAAGTTCACTTTTGCTTATTTTAGGATAGGATCGCGAGCACCAGAGTTTAAATTTGTGTTGTTCGGACATCAAGGCTGCATTCTTCATCACTGGACTCTGGTTACTTTGAATAGGAAATTGCATTTCTTATAAATGATGACTATTAACAAATTACTCTTTAGGATTTTGGATCTATTTTTCAAAGCAGATATATTTTTAGAAAAGCCAGCATAAACATTGCTAATGTTGTTTAATGCTGCTATGTATTCCATACGGAATGGCAAAAGAAACACATGGTACATTTGTATTTTAGTCCTTCTAGTCTTCAGAATCACAGAAAGGCTCAGACCTGCAAGCATATTGCAATGACACTATAGCTAACAATGGAACAAAGAACACCATCTATCCTACCTGGGATACAATTTCTGTTGAACAGAAGGAAGTAAACGTTCCCTCCTCACAAGTTTCATAACAAAACCTGTGAAACTGGACATTAATGGCTCTACTAAATGTTAAGGAAACCTTCCTGTCTGACCATTGGGAGGCACTCAGGCCATCACACTCTCACCACTACATATTGTTACTGTGGGGACTGAAGCCCCTCCCCTCTTTGCAGTGGGTGGCTCCAAGGGCTGCTGGGTACTTGACTCCCTACTTGTGCCACTCACACAGTCAGGCAAGCTTTCCTTACTGGTTCGACCCTGGGTTTCCAAGAGCAGAGTCTCAGACGCCTGAAGCTTTTAAACAATTTCATATTGACACTGTTAGTCAAAAAACAGCTTGAGCTCATACTTCCCAGCAGGAACCCTGAACAAAGGAATCCCTAGGCTTTTATACCCTCACACTCTGCTCATACTTAAGTCTGGGGTCCTTGACTCTGCTGTGTCTCTGAGTGTCTGGTCACCTGGCTGGGCCACAGGTCCCCAGGACCTTTGTTATGCAAAAGGTCGGCAGCTCATGGCTCCTTGCTTCAAGCTCCTCCCACCCAGACCTCAACCTGCAGCTCCTACTGCAGCTGCAAACCTACACTGAATGTATTCCTCAACATAAAAATAAACTGATTGGAATTGTGAAGTAAAGACATACCTTGAGAAGCTGCTCTATTCCAGTGAAGCAAAGCTCGAGGATAGGTTTCATTTTCTCCTACTATGCTAGCTTCTTCTAAAAAAGAAAAGAATCCAGTTAAATAGAACCATGGTATATGCACCCACGACCACAAAAAGCCCCCTGCTCATCTTCAGTCTGCTGAAATAAGTAAAAAACTTGAAGCAATCTATGTTATAGAACAAACAAGATTCAACCCATCTGAAACTTATAAAAACCCCTATCATTCATATGGCCTTTCCATTTATCTGCCCACAGAAGAGCTAGGAACAAACGATATAATTTCACCCTGAATTACTGCTTACCAAGCATCTCTGCCATTCCAGCTGTAGGAGATTCTGATGCATACTTGAGGAATGGCAGAAGATGCAAGTTTTAAGAGCACATAATTTGGACTGTGACAAATACAAGGTTGAAGTATAACCTGTTGTAGTTTGGCCATCTGAAACCCAAGACTAGCAAAGTAAAACAAAGGCTTAAACTCCTTAACCAGCCAGAGACTGCATGTTTTACACAGCAGTGCTTCAGCTACTTCAGAAGTTGCTCATGCCACAATTTGAGGGTTCATGAACTATCAGAGTTCAGACAATTCAAGGGATTTGTAACCTGAACTTCTAGTGTAATTATGGTTTCAGTTGTACTATCTCACAGCTGACACACAGGTTTTCTGTATAAAATGTATAAAATAATTTAAAATCAATCTTCAGCTGAGATGCAAATACAGCTGAGTAAAAACAATCAGAGTTTTAACCCAGGGAAAAATGCTATTTCTTTGCAAGCATGCACTTCCAGCCAAGACTGTCATTACTGTACCTTATCTAAGGATGATTCACTCAGACACCTTTGAAAAACACAAACTGGAAATTAAGATGTTAGATTAGCCCATCAGCCACCAATAGGTGCTTCCAATACTAAGATATAAAGCTGGCAATGAGACCTAGATTTGGTATAGAGAAAGTTTAAAATATTGGGTTTTGCAGTTTCTAGAAAGATTTGTCATTGTACTTCCATTGTCTCCCTATGACTTCAAACTCTAATAAATTCAAATTCTAGCCATCTAGTTCCAGTAAGGCACATGGGACAAGTTTTTTTCAAATCTAACAGAACCACCTGTGCAGCTCCTCATCCCTGCTTTAAGAGTAGCATCAGTAAAGTCACACAAAGAAGATGATGCTGAGAAAATGAATTACAAGAGAAAGAACAAAGGACACAGACATGCATTCACAGTACAGGCCAAAGGTAAACCTAATGCAATTCCTACGTTTACAACTGTGCTTAGGAAATCCAGAGAAGAGAATTTTTAGCACTGTGCAAGTTTCTAAAGACTCTGCCTAAGCCATTTAAAAACCCTTACGTCAGAAATTAAATTTTTAGTCTAGGAAGTCATCCTTAGAAGAGAGAATGAAAACTGATTTCTTTCCAGTGTGAAGAGCAGGAAAGAGAACAAGAGCTTCATTTAAGTTCTAACATGCCAACTCCAGAAAAACCCTTTTCAGTACATATGCAGATTCTTACTCTGATCAAGTATGAAAGCAGCATTGCTTTGTGCAACTTCATAGCCTTGTTCTGCCAGAAGAAGATACTGAACCACAGCAGAATTTGAATCACCATCTTTATAGCTGTTGTAGGCAGTCATCAGTCTTTCAGACCAACGCCCCCGTTCACATACGTTCTTAAACAACTGCAGAGGAAAAAGGAAGGGGGAGGATACTGGTTGTCAGGAACTTCAAAAATTTAGGTTTTGCAAGAAGTAAACCTTTAACATTCTGATGCCTGTTCAAAATATTTATATTTCACATGAAAAACATGACAGGCAAACTCCACTGTTTAAGACAGGCTTAATTTAAGATAGAAGTTGCTAAGCAGATAGATGCTTAGTAACGTGCAAGGTTCCTGGTAAGTAAAGATAGTAACTTGTAAGATTCAGATGCTTACTCAGAATTATTCTTTAGCATTAGTTTTTTTGTTATACTTAAATCGAGGTATAAAAGAAGAATTTGGTACTTATAAAATACTGATGCTTGCTTTGTATTACATTCTTTTGATTTTCTTCAAAGTTAATAAAGCAAATACAAATCTGACATAACACAAAAGCCAAAGATTTTTCTCATGAAATACAAGCAAGTTTGCTAATATATCACTTTCCCTTTTGATAGCCTTGACTCTGCAGTCACTACTGGAAATGTCCTATATAGGCTTATGTGGTTATAGCCAATCTCTTGCAAGTCAGTATTATTGACCTTTATAAATGGGTGACCTTACCTCAACAGCAGTATGACAGGACCGCATCACTCCAGTGCCAGTAGCATGCATCTGAGCCAGATTATAGAAAGCCAGAATGTGGCCACCCTGGGAGGCCAAGTTAAAATATTTCAAAGCTTGTTTATAGTCTTTCTTGACTCCAATGCCATCTAGAAGAAAGATTAAATCATTGCTATTCATTCCTCTTGAAAAGCAGTGTTGTATGAAATACAGTACTTTTTAAAATTAGTCAAGAAAAGCATTGTGAAAATGTTAGGAAAAACCAGAAACAAGTTCAATGTAGTAAGCCCATTCTACATGCAGTGTATGCACACTTCTGCCACCTAGTGAACAGTGACTGAAAGGGCAGGTGCTTAGACCTGCAAATCGTTTTGACGCCACTTACTGTAATACATGGAACCTAGCTGAAGTTGTCCATCAACCCATCCCTGTTCTGCAGCCTTCTGGAAATACTTCAGCGCTAGCTCATAGTTCTGCAGGAAAATTTGGTCCAGTCATTAGAGCCTAGCAATACACCAAAGTTTAAGAGAGAAAATATGCAATATAAAAAAGTTTAAGAGAGAAAATATGCATGTGCCTACGTGTAAGGACAGTTTTCTTTTACAGAAAAATTACAGCAAGATTTTCCAGTGAAAATACTCCCCTGTTCAAAATTTGGAAGCAAAAAATGAAATAGACTACAATTATATTTAGCCTGTTGAAATTCTGCAGCTATCTCAAAGCTGGCATCCACATACAGCATTGCTATGAACAGTTATGCTTAACAGAATGGAAGCTCTGTTCTGTTTCTAGAACACCTATTTACTTCCTAAACTTTGGGCTAATTCAACTTTTGAATATCTGTTTGTACAGCTAAATATAAAACATTTGACAAGAAACCCTCCTGTGGGAAAAGAAATAAAGCAAATGAACTAATTAAAAGTTTCAAAGTGTTCCTCCACTCCCACCAGAGACACAAAATGGGGGCAGTTAGGATTTGTTTTATTTCACAAGAAAATTATAGACAAGCTCAAATCTCCTGCTAAAATGCACACTTCTATGCATTTCTAATAGCTTAAGCAACATTTTCAAACTTTTGAGAGGAAAATCAGGATGTTTCTTTCATAGCTGCTAATTTCATAGCGCATTTTTTTACATTACAGATTTCCTCAAGGAATTTTCAGCATAACAGAAATCTTCACAATTAAGCCTTCTACGGTACTTCACTCCAGAAAAAAAAAAATCTATTGACAACAAAAAGTCACACAATCACCTATGATTAGAAAGACGATTGTCAAAAGCTTACCACTGGAACACCTCTTCCGTAGAGGTAAGCCATTCCTAATCCACTCTGTCCAACCGGATTACCCTGAAAACACAGAAAAACACTTCTGCAAAGAAAGGCAAAACCTATGCCTACATCTTTCAAATCTGGCATGCCTTTAACATCACTAAAGCATACAGTACTAAGAGAGATTTATTTTTTACTCCTAGTAATAGTTATTTAGGGAGGAAACAGCATCTATGGTAACTTTTGTTCATGTATGGTAACTACACAGATGATGAACGGGGAAAAACTTTCAGTACTAGTTATGAAAGTCTACTGTGCACTTCTACAGTGTCATAAAAGATGTAGAACCCACAACCCTAGAAAGATGGGGCATTAATAGCTTACTTTAGTTTTTCTAACTTCAAAATGTTTTGAATGCTACAGAAGTTCCCAAATCAACTCCAGGAACTCTAAGAACCTGTCTTAAGGGCAGAATGGTGGCTGTCCTGTGGGCTGCATTACTAACCCCTGCCCCTGCAAAAGCAGGCACTATGGCACTCCTTCAGTGCCAGGACAGGCAATGGGACACATCAGAAACCTTCAGTGAATGTAGGGAATGAGCACATTAAGACATCCTCACTTTAGTACACAGATGTGAAACAGCATTCTGATTGTGGAATGTAAGAACCATGAATGCAGTTCTCTTACAACAGTCCCTTCAGAACTTGATCTACTGTATTTCACATGCTAAACACCCTTCCTGGAGGACTACTCACGCTTTAACTGTACAATCACCACCATAAAGGATAGGTCAAAGACGGATACACGGGATTAACACGATCAAAAAATGTCATCCCAGAAAACAAACAGTCCAATGAGATGAGAGATGTAAAACTATCATATATTCACAAAACAGAAGCACTGTAAATTCCTGTGACGAGACAACTTCAGATTAACAAAAATTAGCACTTCACAGAATTGGAACTATTTAGGTGGACAGTATTTCATATTGATGAAATAGAGTTAGACTCTATTCACGGGAGTTAGACTCCTTATGCTGAACACATCTTCATGAAGCACCATGGCCAGAGCAGTTTTTGACATCTTAGGCAAGCAAGATTATGGGCTAATTAATCTGGGACAGAAGCTGGGAGTAGGCATGCGCACATGGAAGAGCACATGAAGCATTTCCAGCATTTCAGAGCTAATCAACTTCTTAGTGCACATGCTGTAGTTGCAGCTTACAGATAATCATACCATATCAGCAGCTTTCTTGAAATACTGAAGGGCTGTTTCATTGCTCTGAGGTACAACATCACTTCCTTCTGAGTACATCTGAAAGAGAAAGCCTTTACTGAAGAACAGCCAAAGTAGTCAGCTGAGCATGAAGACCATGAAGCATCTTCATTTTACATATTGTGAGGGAGTCTATTGTACTTAGATTATTCTGACTATTGCATTACTGAATAATCAGTAAAACTTGTCCAGAAGCAGCAAATACATCCCTCTGCTGTAAAATTCAGAGGGTTTAACTTTCTAATGGAAAATGAACTGCCCATAAAATTAAAAAGTTTTCATGACAGTACCCTTCATTTTTAATTTCTACCACAGTGCAGTGAAAAACATGTATCAGGCAAAAACCTTGAGACCAGTGGAAGTCAAACTGTATTGGCAGTCAAAATACTTTGCGAAAACAAAGCAAAAATTGGTTATTAAATATAGTACACTTCAACATGTATTAGTGACAAAACACTCAAGCAATAGAGAAAGCAGGAACTGCAATTTCTTCTGTCAGGTGCCTTGAACAGCACATTTAAGGACATGAATTTTGCATCCTCTACTGCAATGACAGCCTGAAAAAGATGAGCTAGAGCTGCTGCTTATTGTAGCCTAACCTTAGAGGGTACTCAAATGGAGTAATAAGGATTTAGTTCATCACAGGCTGAAGGTAGTCTGCAACCCAGATCTCAGACAAGTGACCTAAATACCTTTCTAAGCAGTAATGCATCATGATCACTGCCAGCAGCTTGCCAATCACGTATTAGACTAAAAATCACAGAACAGATTGGGTTAAAGATCATTTAGTTCCAACTACCATGCCATGGGCAGGGATGCTAGCCACTAGACCAGGTTGCTCAGGGCCCAATCCAGCCTGGCCTTCAGGAATTCCAGGAATGGGACACCCACAACTTCTCTGGGCAACCCCTTCCACTGCCTCAGCACCCTCTGAATAAAAGAGCTTCTGCCTAACATTTAACCTAAAGCTCTCCTCAGTTTAAAACCATTCCCCCTTGTCCTATCACTATCTGTTGTGCAAAATGTTGCTCTCCCTCTTTTTGTAAGACCTTTAGGTAATGGAAGGCTGCAATGAGGTCTCCCTGGAGCATTCTCTTCTCCAGGCTGGAGAACCCCAGCTGTCTCAGCCTGCCTGCATTGGAGACGTGCTCCAACCCTCCAATCATCTTGATGGCTCTCCTCTGGATTCACTCCAACAGGTTCATGTCTTTCCTGTGCTGAGGACTGCACACCCGGACACAACACTCCAGGTGGGGTGTCATGAGGGCAGAGCAGAAGGGGAGAATCACCTCCCTCAACCTGTTAGCCACTCCTCTCTAAATGCAGGCCAGGATGCTGTTTGCCTTGTGGGCTGCAAGCGCACATTGCTGGGTCGTGCAGCTTTTCACCCATGAGATTCCCCCAAGTCCTTCTTCGCAAGGCTGTTCTCAATGAGTTCATCTCCCAGTCTGTACTCATTTTTGTACAGGTGCAGCCCTCCCATTTCCACTTGTTGAACTTCATGAGGTTCTCATGGGTCCACTTCTCAGGTTTGTCCAGGTCCCTTTGAATGGCATCCCATCCTTCTGTTGTGTCACTGCACTGCTCAGCTTGGTGTCATCTGCAAACTCGCTGAGGCTGCACACGATCTCACTGTCTGCGCCACTGGTAAAGGTATTAAAGAGCACCGGTCCCAAGACAGAGCCCTGAGGGACCCCACTTGACACTGGCCTCCACCTGGACATCGAGCCATTGACCACGATTCTCTGGCTATATCCATCCAGCCAATTCCTTATCCCCCAAATATTCCACCCTTCAAATCCACATCTCTCCAGTTTGAAGAGAAGGATGTTGTATGGGACCACGCCGAAGGCCTTACAGATGTCCAGATCGCTGACATCAGTCATTCTTCCCTTGTTGACCATTGCTTTCACTCCATCACAGAAGGCGACCAGATTGGTCAGGTAAGATTTGCCCCTAGACAAAAAGGCCTTAAATCTGAGAAAACTGAAACAATGGTGTACCCTGCAGACAGACTCAGGCTTCAGCATAGAGCAAGTACAGGCCTACTGGCCATTTTTACTCAGATGCCTCAATTCTCTACATAGACTGAAAGGGGAAGAATGTCCTTCCCATTTCCTCTCTCAACTTATTATTTCCTACTGGGCAAAGTTTTGAGAAGTGTAGCTTTTCCCCTCACAATGTGTGGGGAAGAACTGCCTATTTAGAGTTTTGAATTCCACTGCAGAAAAAGGACATTGAGGTATTTAATTATTTGATTTTAAAAAAACCCCCTCTCTAGTTCAAGCACTATTTAGAAAAAAACAAAAGGAAAGGAAACTTAGACAAGACATAACAGACTAGAAGACTCAAATCTTGCAGAAAAATTCAAAACAGTAGCAAAAAGTCAATACCTAGATTCCAGAATTCAAGTTTTAGACTGCCTGATATCAGAAAGTAGGAAACATATGCTATTTTTCATTACAAGGCAGTCAGTTTCCTTATTTGAGGGTGTTCATATTTTACCTTTCCTAGAAAAGCCATAGCATGGGAATTGCCAGCATTAGCTGCTTGATTGAAGTATTCAAATGCTCGCTGTAGAGAAGAAAACAAATGTTTTATCTACCATGACTATGATTTGAGTAACTTTTCTCACAAATGGAGCAGAGACAGGTAGATTGTTTGCCGAATTACCAGGTTCTTCTGGCAATAAGAGTTATCATTCCCACCTAATTTAATATATGTAACAGGGTTCTTCACTCAATCTCAACAGTAAGCGGCAATCCCTCTAATAAGTGTATTCCAAAAAGCAGAAGGAAAAAAACCAACAAATTACAACTGCTACTATGCGCAAGCTACACAGGTAAATCTTAGTTTCTTATTGTACCATCAAATCCTGTTTAGAATAGGTGAGATTTGCCAATTCCTATTCTACTTTTACACAGAATTTGGTTATAGCTCCTTCTGACCACTCACTATCATCTCTGAGCCCTTCTGAAGCAGTCATTTTGAGGTATTTTAAATATGATGACCAGTAAATAATTTCTGTTAAATAATTACTGTATTGGATGAAATAATCCTCCGGACTGCACATCCTTAGCTCTCCATTTTTTCAATACATACCTCAAGACAAGGTTAGCTATTTTAACTCCCATAAGCAGAGTAGCTAGGTTGGCTTACATCAGCAGAAGTTCTATTTTCTATGCACACTTAATATCTTTAGTATTTAAAGTTGCACTGTTTTGTCTGCAGAAGCAAAATGTTCCAGACTATCATCACTAATGCATGCTCACTGCATCATAAAGACTGTCAAAAACAAGAACTGTTCTTATCAGGTAGCACTGGAGCTGGCTGAGCTTTTGTACATGCGATAACATTCTCATTTCTGAGATAGTTAATCTTAAACTAATTATGTAAAAAAATCAGTTCCATTTTCTAGTCACATAAAGATTAAGTTTTATTGAACAAGGCTATTGAAATCGCTACATACCATACAGTGGCACTTACACACTTTTGCATCACTTGTTTTGTCAGTTATACTTTCTCCCCCTCTGCCAAGTGTAATATGCATCAGTTATAGAGAAAAGGTACCTGATGATTTTGCTCTACTCCTCTTCCCCCATGCAAGTGCAACTGTCCAAGGCCAACCTAAAAATAAATTTTACATTGCAAGAAAGTCACTTTTCCCTCAAGACTTCCTTTTTCTAGCAATACAGATACAGGTGAGCTAATTACATGCACAATGACAGACAGTATCAGAGTTAAAAGATGCCACAAAGTTTGAAGGCACAGATTTGCTTCAATAACTACAATACAATCCTACTTTTTCACACTAGCCTAAAGGGAAATTTATCCTAGATAGAAGTGAGATACTGTCCTAGATGCAAAGTAACAACAGTTCATTTGAGTCCTGCCTACCTATGTCTTAAGTCAAACGTGACCAAGTTGGATTGTAAGTATTTGTCTCTATTAGCATCCTCCCCACCTGCACTGTGTGTAGGAGAGGTCCAGCCTGCAGAAGTCATGCAAGAGCAGAAGCAGTGAGAAATTGAAATCCCCTGTCAAGGCCAGTTTTTTTATCTAGCCTTCCTCCACAACATCTGAAGTTATCCTTGAAATAGTCTGGCTGATTTCTAGTGAAAGCCAAGACCTCATTCCTAAGCTGCTTAAGTTGTAATGTTATGGACTTATTTTAAAAAAAAAATTGCATTTTCTGTCCAAGTTCTACCTTAAACACACTAAAATCTAAGTCTCTTCAGATAAAAACTAATGGGGAAATAGCATTCAGGTTGATTCAGGATGAAGAGAACACTAAAGCTCCAATGTCTTTCTGCATTTCATAAAGCTGTTCCTGTAATTCTTGAAAATGTCTGAATGCCATCAGGGGAAGTGAATCTTACCTGTGCCTGTACATCTCCTTTCTCTGCTAAAAACTGGTAATACTGGATCAAGTCTTCTTCTAGCATCCCACTTGCCATTCCTGGATTTTCTACTTCATCTGCTAAGCGAATTCGCTGAACCACTGTGCCACCAGTCAAGGAAATGTCACTAGCAACTGGAAAACAGATGAGATAAATTTTCACACGGTTTTTTTCAATACAGAAGTTACACCATAACTTAGTAAAACCAGATGTCTACAGAGCTTCAAGCTGTTACTCAAGAGAGAATTAATTACTTTGACACCCTCTAACACATTTCAATAGAGACAAAAATAGCATATCATGATTCAGAGCCAAATGGATAACTTGTTTAATAGCAGGAATTCTCTGTTTATACTATCAGTGTTAGGAGTACTTTAGTATCCTCTAGTTGGATGATACAGCAGTACACACAAAGTCAAGAACGCTACCCTAGTAAAAGGTTTTTACCATGATTAGCTACAAGTCGGTAGTGAGTGAGAGCAGATTCACAACTCTGAAGGACTCCTATCCCAGCCCAGTAGCGGTAACCCTAGAAAGGAAAATATAAAAATACGGGATTATCAGTTACTTGAGAACATAGTGCTTGCTGTGTTACAAACTTTTTTCACATTACTTGAGCAAGATTTGATGAGACAATAGGCCGGACAAAGGCCACGAGTCCATTGTAGCTACAAAAAAAGCAAAAGACGGACACTACTAAAGGTTAAACATGGCCAGTATAGTTTGGATATTACTCAAGAAAAAGCAAATAAGCAGAATGATGCTTAAGGGTGAACATGTAAAGCCTTTTACTTACATATGCACTTGGTCTTAAATCTCACAATACTGATTAAAACAGCATCTTCTGTAAAGATCTCTTTCATAGTTCTCATTAGATTACAAAAATGTTAAGTCTGACAATTCTGATTTAAGTCAAGAGATATAAACATAGTCCATCTAAATTCATAGTGGCATATAGCTTAAAATGAGCAGACTCATCCTTACATTAAAAATGAATAATGGGGAAGGTATTACTGCCCACCCAATGCACGTAAAATGATCTAATATTTGGACAGGGTATTCATATGAAAGGAAATCTTAACACTGAAAATGTAGGAGTACGCAAACACTCTTGCATATTTAAAGTTATTAACCATCTTACTTACCAGGATCATATGAGCGATCAGATTTCCTCCTAAAGCTCCAAAAGTGTAATACACCAGGGCCTAAAACAAAATCATTGGTTATTTAACATCTGCCGTAAGAGAAAATACAAGAGCACACACTGGAAATTTCTAAATTACCTTAGCTTGACTAGAATTGACTCCTAGGCCAGACGCATACAGAAATCCAAGAGCCTAGAAATAAAATAAAGTTTGTCAGCATACCCTTTGAAAAATCAAGGATCAGTTTTCCTGGAATACATAGGCATAAAGACTCAAAGATGCAAAGAGTATGCCAAGCTCTACCTTCAGTTTGGTAGTGCCTCTATCTATGTTCTTCCCTGCCCCTTTCAAAGTATGAAGTTTCTAAATTACTCAGTTGTTTAGGATGCTAACATAAATTACTGTTTCACCAGAATTCAGATGAGGAAATTGAACGCAAGGAACAAACTACTAATTCCCTGAATGTCAAGTATAGATCCAAAGGTCCTAAAGAGTGAAAGTATCCCAGTTTAAAGTTTATTATCTTTATTGAAGACAAGCAGTATCTGTCAGGTTATTTATGTACCAGTTTGCCTCATACACCAGTGTAAACATACATGAACCACAGCCTTGTCTAGAGGGCTTGTACTGTTTGATTCACAGATCCTGTGAATTTACAGTTTTGCATCTGTTCTGCCACAGGATAGTTGCAACTGTGACTATAAACAGTCAGAATGCACTGAGCTGTTTGGCTGAGGTTCTTCCAGAAGTTATTTTTGCTCTCAAGATTTACATAGTTATTGCTCTACCTATCACACCTGTTACAGCTGGTGGCTCAGAATAGAAACTAGTAGCACAGAAAACGGTATATATATAAAGATGTCTATATTTCACAGTGCTCTAGCACTATTCTAGGCAATCTGAAAGTATACACAAAAATTATGTCATGCAGACAGTATTGAAACTCTAGACCAATAAAAGTCAAGGTCATCATTGAGAGATAAAGTCTCTATAGAAAACATGTTCCTGCTTTCTATGGTAAATCCGTATTCTACCATTAAACAGGGAACAGCTGGTAGCCAAAGAGATAAGAGAAAATTAATAGTTCATTAAGAAGCTGACACTTCCAAAACAAGAGAGAACTAAACAATAAGTATATGCAGATACTGAGACATTAAAATCAAACCCACCCATATTTTATAACATATTGTAACAGTAAGTATGAACCATTCTATGTTCAAAGGCACAGGGACAAAGCAATCCAGTAATAATCTAATTTACTAATAATCTATTTACTAATCCAGTAAATAGCTGTCAAGATTCCTAGGAGTTATTTCCTAGATTATAAATTGGTGTGTATATCTGCCCATCTCAGATTAAATCGCAAATGAAAAGGCACAACATTGCACAAAAACCACATAAAAAGTACACAGTTTCACAAGGTTTGTCGGCTGCAGTCACCTGTATCTACCTGTTTTTTGACTTATACATCTAATGTAGTCAGTCATGTAACAGGAAAGAAATTAAATTAAAAGACCACCACCATCCCATATTACCAGTAGTTAAACATTTTTTCAAAACTCAAAGAGAAGATATGTTTGTGTTTACTGTGAGGGTGCAGGAGCCATCTAAAAAAGCACCTTAGAATAAGTACAATCTATAAACAATTTGTAAACCTACAGAAACACCTGTAGAATCTAAGGATACACATACCATTTGTCCTTTAGGAGAACCTTCTTCTGTTAGTTTTTCAAATAGTTCTTTTGATGACTGGATGTTCTGCTTCAAGTAATCCCCAAACAACAAAGCATAAGACACTTTCTCCATGGCCTTGGTATGATTCATGTCAGCTGCTTTCAGAAGATACTGATATGCTCTTAAGAGAAAACAGTTTCTTTGTCAACTTGAAGCAAAGAAGCAGATTCCATTCATAAACCTGAAGATTCTGGAGAGGTGTTTTGTTTCTCTGTTTTAGCCTTTATTTTCTAAAAGCGCATCTACCTACAGTCATTTCTTCCAGCCTCAAATCATCAACATAAGCAACAACTCACGATTTAGTTAACGGACAAGCTGAATTTTAATGTTCACTCTATTCCATAAGCAAAGCAGTATGCATTTCCTCCCCTCTAACATATACAAGAAATTTAAGGTCAAATGCTACATTTTAAATTCTAGCAACAATTTTAAGTTCTGTGCCAGGTATCCAGTAGAACCACTCCCGTAACAGTCTCGTAGATCACATTAGAAAGAAGCAGCCTGAAAAAGACTATGGAGTCTCTGATTTGAGTGCAAAACCACTCCAGTGAAAACACCAAGCTTTGGGCCCAAGACAACTGCATACATGATCAATTTTGTGATGAAGTCATGCTAACAATGAGGAGGATCTCTGGAAGCTCCTCTTTCTGTTTCAGTCTCAGAACTTAAGGTAGCCCTTCAAAGTAATTTCACAACAGCTGGTTTCACAGCAATTAAAAACCCCTTAACCTTAAACACGCCTGCTTCGGCTTGTTCTCAGAGACCTCTGACAGCACTCCAAGACTTTTATTTACCTCTCCTCTTTTCTACTCTCAGCCTCGTCCTTGTTCTTTAGGACAAAGGCATACATGATTCCTCACAGAACTTCATCTTCTAAGAAAGTGTAAGGTGTACAAGAGAACTAACACCTAATATTGTTTTACAACTCTTACACTATTTTATACTAAAAAATACTACTCAGAATCCAACAGATATTGTCTCCCTTTGTCTTTGCCAAGGTGCAGACAACTTTAGATGTGCCTCACTTTCTCTGACACAAAGTAGAAATGCACTCCTTTATTTCCACAAACAAATTTAAAATAGTAATAAGTCCTCACATATTAGTTGGCAGAAGTCACTACTTACTAAGAAGTTATCAACATGAATAAGATCTAAATTAACCTAGCCATTCTAAATCATACTGGTAAAGCCACAGCTACTTAATTCGTAATTGGATCCATACAGAAGAGAAAGTAGAGACAAGAATGAATAGTACACTAATTTCTTGTTATCTGTTTTTGTCTACAAGCATTACCCTCTTCCTTCTAACAACATTCATTATCAGAATTTTAATGATTTGTTGAGCTTAAGTTTAATACTATTTTTATGGTGACCAAAACCATCAGAAAGCAGGAGATAAAACAGAGCAGGACAAGAATTGCCAATTTTCCCCACATCGTTTTTGAAGCGGAATGAGAACCAGACTGTAAGAAACATCTGAAAAAGGACAATTACCTCATATCATGCTCTCAGTTTTTCTCCTGGGCAGTTGCCATGTAAAACTGGGACTAGAGAACTGCAGCATCATCTTGTATTAAGTCAATGTTTTGATGACACCCACTCTTCAGAAATTAATCATACACAATTTTTACTGCATTCAAAGGAATGCAGGCATAAATTTTTCTAAATACCCTGAATTTACTATTGATTTTCTATCACTGTATAGTTTGATGTTGAATCCAATAAAGCTTGAAATCTCAGGGCAGCTCATTCAAGTTGTTTTTGAGTTAAAGGAGACTGACCAGCCATATCATCCTTCTCCTGTGGGGGTGGATGAGGTATACTTACACTTTCTTCTGAGCCTTTTTACTGCTTTCATTAAGAATTTTCATTCCAATCTGATAAACATCCTCAGCTTCTTGCATCTGCCTTCTCTTATTAGACTGCTCTTCAGCTAAAAAAAAAAATATACATTAAGAGCTCCAATTATACCACTCAAGACTATCCTCTCAAAATTCTTATTGGTTCTAAAGGGTAAATACAGCCAGAAACATGTTTTTGAAGATCAATAAACAAAGTGATTACAAAAAGCTGTCTAATGGATGTGTTGGATATATTCATAGATAATTTCCTCTTGTGGGATGTCTCTCATGTACAAGTTTGCTGATAAAATTCATTTCATTCATTGCTCAAAAGCAAGCTGTGCAGGTTCCTCCTTCAGAAGGACATTTCCTAGAGAAGGGTTGCTTTTGTACAACAAATGATTAAGTATAATGGGCAACTGTCAAACCCCTACCCTCCTACAGCCTCAGGAACAGAGTTTTACAGATGCTTTCACTGCAAGATTTCCTAATCAGCTTTGGGAAGTGGCATTTGCATTAAAACTTCTTCCATCATGAAAACTTTGCCTTCACAACTACTTGTTTATCATGGTATAAAGTGGCCAGGGACTTCTACAACCTGAAATAAGGAGTGTTAAGAGGACCGAAAACACTACCTTAAAAAAGTATTCCTTGAACAAGAACAAGACAAAGGGTTGCTTACATTCACAGAAGCCCCACTTTTGATCTTTCTTGTAATCATAGGTTGTTGCACACCAAAGCCTGCCATCTTCCCTCCCATCGGCAGTGCACTCTGCATATTCCTTCTCCATAAACAAAAACGGAAAGTGGCAAGGTTCACCATCTGCAGTGCCTCCAATAGCTGTCAAAACTGAAAGTACACATCCAGCAATTAGACTACTCTCCTTTATGCCCAAATTGAAATCATGTATTACAACATACAGAAAAGTGCTCCTATGTTGGTTTTAATTTCTATGAGCTACAATTAATCAAGTTTCAGTAAAATTTCTAATTTACAAAAGCTTGAAAAAGCAGTTTTTCTAAATAGCACATGAAAAATATAGTTCTTAGTTTTAATTATGAAATGAAGCAGAAGGTATGTAGTTTCTTATGTTCTTAGTTCTAAGCAAAGAAATTATTGTTTTGATTGGAGAAGGCAAATCTCAGTTACATTAGGGCCTACCAAAATAAACAGTCTTTCCTTGCACTTTATCTTCTCTGCAAAAGACCTTGTAATGCACCCTTGAAGTGCATTACAGAGCACATTCATTTTAGCACCAGGGTTGGACACAATCATGACAGAACACCACACATCACGAAATGCTCTTCTGAAAGTACTGGAATGTCAGCAGGGAGTACACTTGAACATACAACTATATGAAAATACATAAGGGAAATCACTACGATGTAGATGAAAAGATTCTCATCACTATGAATCTGGTAATTTTCTACTCTTGGAAATACTTAGATTAAAAGCATTATTTCATTTTGCCAGTATATTTAGTTGCATTCAAAATAGCTTTGAACAGCACAATTTATCATTTCTCCTGCACTAGAACTTCAAAGGTTACTGAGTACAATATCACAATATTTTAAAATCAAATCAATCTTCTATGAAGACTAAGAATTCTCTGGGTTTTGAAGATGGGATTATTTCAATTAGACATTTACGAAAGTTTTCCTCTTTCACTAAGCTAAATCCAACAGTTGGGTTCATCTTCATTTGAAAACATTTGTAAAATCATGCAATTGACAATGTCAATTATACAGTTTTTTCAAGTTAACTTTGTAATTTTTGTAATTATAGGGAAAACTAGTTCTTTTTTTGAGGGTCTATAATTGAAAGGCCTAAAGACTATACTAGTTTAAATATTTCGTGCTGATTTTCTGAAGCAAAAAAAAAAAGTCTTCAGGTATAGCTGGACCTGTTCAAATTTCTCTCCATAACTGGATGCCTTGGCAGAGGTTTCACCACATCACTCCAAGTTAATTGTATCACAAGAGGAAAACTGTTATTTTCAGTAACTTCATTCAAAAATAATGTGTTAAGATGCAACTAGCCTGGAATAGTTTCAGACATCTGTTAACTACAGAGTAGTATACAAACTCCTGCTAAGGGTTCATGTAACTACAACTTATGGGACCTCTTATGACTGTAATTTGAACAAGCTCCAGGTCTGGGATTTTAACACTACTCAAGAACTCAAGGTTTTACTTGTATTGTTCTGTACCTTGTCTCCAGTGTGGAAAGCAGTTTTATGCAGTGCTCTGCATGAGATTTAGCTGCATACTAAAGTTATGAAACTCTGCCCCAATGCTCCCCTTTGCATTTTTTTAAATTCTAAATTCAACCATAATGCTGTTTCTGCTCCCAGATAGTAACAAAGACTAACCCCAAGAGCAACACAGCAAGACAATCACAGGTTAAAATGCTTACCACAGTTATTTATGTAAGAGAATGATAAATACAAAGTGAGGCAAACAATTTACCCAGAGGATAAATTAGCTTTTGTCAAACCAAGTGCTCCAGAAGCAATTTACTTCTTTACTATCTCTGAATAAAATAAGTGGTATTTCATTATATTTTGTCCTAATTTACTTATGTCTTGTTTCATACTTTATGCCGCAGGAAGCCCAAATATAAATTACTTATAAGTATTGGCAATATTACTGTAAGATTCTTCCAAATAGGAAAATAAATGCAACAGGAATTACCAGCTCTGTATAAACTTGTGAGCAGTTTTCAGCAAAAATTGTTAGTATGGAACTTTAATAAAACCCTAGAACACAAAATAGCAATAACTAAAAAACCACCATTTTCCTTACACATAGTCTCCTCACTCATCAGAAGAGAGCAGGACAACTTTCTAAAAAAGTTAAAAGCTTTACTAGCACTAATTCTAAATTACTGATTTTTTAATATCCAAATCCTACAAAATATATATGGAAACATGAAGAATATACTTTTTTCCCACACAATCGCATGACCATACACAGTAGCTAAACTGTTTTTAGAAAAGCTTTAATGTCCCTTCATGCAGCTCTGTCACCAGTAGCTTATCTGGGGGTGTAACATCTGTACCTCAGACAGATGCTCACCTGAAGAGTTTGTCAGTAAAGCTGTCTTTTAGCGCTGTTTTCTCCTGACAGAAAACAAGTACTTTCCTTTCAGAATTGCTTTTTTTAATGAAAAATCCCTCCATTCACATTGCTTATTTAATTCATAAGATGTTCCAAGAACTGTGCAAGACTTAAATTTATGGTTTTTGAAAGTCACTTGCAGTACGTTGATAGGTATAGTTAAAAATCTTAGCTGCCAAGAAGCCAGTCATCTGGATATATTTTTGTATGAGATTAAAAGTATCTTAAAATTTACTTTTGAAATAGACTGCACTGACTAAATATGGTGCTTAGCTCACTGTTTTGTGGCAGAAAGATATTTAGTGGATTTTATATACCTTTTTCCTGTACAACACAGCATCAAAAGCAATTGTTAAGTCTATTACTGAGTTTTCACAAACTGATACTAGTTCTGCTCTAATAAGGAAACAGCTTATTAGAAAACAGTCAGTACATTACAGAGCTCATTTAGTAACTCCTGCTTTCTTTTGACATTTCAATCTGAGTTGAGAAGACAAATACCATTAGTGCCACGTAACTGTATTTTCAGTAATATTGAAGATTTCGTTTTCATGGACAAGTGAAAAGTCTGCTGCGTAGGTTAAGGTACTCAACTGTGCCATCTAGTTATCTACTACTAACTGCAAATCAAAAAATCATGAAATTATGTGGTAAAAATGCCACATTAGAATTTCCTGGGAATTAAGGCCCATGACATAAGGTTTTACCTATATTTAAAAACTTCATGAAGTTTACATGCAATTTAGATGCTGCTGAGACTCTCAGTGCTGTTCTAGGAAGCTTGTCTTTAGGTTACTATTTATTCCTTTTCTGTCAACTGACTCACCAGGCAAACAGTCAGGGGATTGAAAAAGACTGATGTAAATTTCTCTTTGTATTGCCGGTGTACATACACAGAGCACAGGATCTGTACTTGACTTCTATTTGAAGAAATCAGGGCTTTCTTTATTTGATAGTTAAAGCCTTCCAGCAAGATGGAAACAATAAGAAAAATGGAAAATTCTTTCAAATGCATCTGAAAAGAACTACTCAAGATTTCAATTCCAATACATTTTGATGCTACTTTCTAAAGAAAAAGGGAGGAATTACCATTCCATTACAGAAAGGTTAAGACACTAGTTATTCCATATGTTCAAAATTACTGTTTGTGTTCCCAACATGCTGGAGTTACTCAGATACATCCTTGTTGTCACTTGCTCAAAAGCCTGTGAGCAGTTACCTGGACTCTGTATTTCTGCTTCTTCCAAATCCTTATTTAACAGATTTGACATTTCTAGAGAGTTTAACTCTTCCAGTAAATTCTCTTTTTCCTCTTCTCGACTGTGAAAGTTCTCTTCATTCTCTGATTGAGAGTCTGATTTCCCAGATTCAAGGAAGATCTGACCTGCTACCACCCGAGTTCCAGCAGAATGATCCTTTACCTGGTCCTCCGCAGACAAAGTCTGAAGGAAAGCAGCCACATAATTTAGAAGATTAGAAATTGAGAAGCAGCAGCTGGCTAAACACTCATTTATAAACTTCTTAACAGATACGGTTAATTAACTTAAACAGAATCAAAAGTAAGCTAAGCCACCTCTATCAGCTCTCATTGCCTCTATCCCTTTCAGGTCTTTGAAAAAAAATGTTTCAAACTTGTAACACCGTATTAATTTCTCTGATGCACAGAAGAAATTAATGAGACAGCAAGAGCTACAGAAAAGCTTAAAACCTAAAATCAAATTATTGTTCTGAATTTCAGACCTTTGCTCTCACTCCACAGGTAAAAGAGAATGACTAGAAACTTATCTGCTCACCTTTGACTCCAGTGATTCATCTTGATTTCCTTCTTCATCTAGAAGATACATTTTAAGTCAGTAAAATGCTTTTCCATGAGTAACTATCTCAAAAATAAAACTTTTAGTCACAATATTGTACTGTGGTACTGAAATATTCTAGTGTACTAAGTCAACTAATGCACTTCAGAAAAACCTTATTAGTGTGATGAGGAGAAATCAGATGTTTCACAGGTGATCCTCTTAAATTATGCCAACACAACTGTGCGTTCCATAGTGAAAAAAAGTGTGGTTTTTCTAAACCCAAATCACAGTCTGAATGGTTCCAGTCCAATTAAACTACTTAAAAACGTGTGCATCAAGTGAAAAAGGTCTATGGAACATAAGGTTTTTAGTCACCTAATCAGCTTTAGTATGAACAGCTTCAGTTGTGACCAGAAAGTTATATTAATACCCCCATGCTTGTAATTAAACATTGTCCTTTATAGAATGCCAATTCATTCCACCTGACCAGCATATTCAAACCTTTAAACAGCGGTTTCTCTTCAAAACTGTGAGGAATTTTGTCTTTAAGATACTCTTCAAGAGATGCAAGTCTTGTTTAACTGTCATCTTTTTTGTCTAAAAGCTATATGATATTTGATTAGAAAGACAGGAAAGAGAAGAAATTGTAAAAAAGAAAGGCTAACAGGCAGACATCTAAAAGAACACAAGTGAAAAGGCAAGGATAATCAGAAAAGCTTATTTATGACAGCTTTACCATTGTTTTTCAGAATTGTTTCTGCAACAACTGTTTTGTTCCTTTAACTAAAATGGGCTACTCACTGTGCTTCAAACAACTTGGTCTGTGCTATCATTTTGATGGGAAGCCTCTAAAATTAGCATCACTGAGATGTGACTGTTGACAGTTATCAGTATCTGCTACCACCTCATTTCAGCAAACCCCCCTACATTTGAAAGAAAATGCTACAGGCCTCCCTCTCTCTGGTACACAACTCACTTACATTGAAATAAAAGCTCAAAACATAAACAGACCACTTAGCAAAGCTGCCACTAACTCCTCCCACATTTAGAAATCCCCCTTTCTGAGGCTCTGAGGTGCATAATGCCCTGTACCAGTGGCAAAGCAATGACAGTCTGGAGGCCTGCACTGTGACTAGAAAAAGTGTCTAAACTCATAGAAGTTAATGCCCCGTCCACGAGATACATTTCATATGTTACAGTTAGCTATGAAAAACTATCTGCACAAACACTTCAACAGTTTTATAGAACTCTGCTGACTCCTGTAAGCATTTAGCAGCAAACAAAACTTGCATAATTTTCATTCTCATGCAAGTAATGTGACTTAGCAGAGATAAACCATCTCTGAATGACAAATTCCAAACATGACACTTCATCAGTTCATGTTTTGAAGCCTACTACCATAACCCTTGCAATGAAAGGCTTTATCTTGGAAATCACTTTCTGGAATCTAGATGCCATATTGTTACTTGAAGTGTAACTTTTGATTGGAACAAGTACAAAGATGATGGAGAATTCAACCTTAAGCTGTAACAGCATAATAGAAATTAAGAAAAAATGCTGAGACTTAAAAGTGAAGCTGCAAAACTATGGTGATAAGATGATTGAGAGTGTAACTGAGACATATAAATAACAGCCTGTTGAGGACGGTGAAGAGGATGTAAAGCTCAAAGAGTTTGACTGCCAACAGACATGGAATTAAAAAGGATCTAGAACAGTTGATGTGGGTAAACAGCTGTACTCTACAGGTCCAAACACGAAAATGTGTAGAGAACTTCAGAAAAACTTGTGGAGACAGCAAAGAGCACTCCAGATGAAACAGACCCTGCAAGGAGCAACCAAGACAACATAAGAACAAACACCAATTTGGAAAAAAACCATTATGAGGCATAAGGAATAAACAAGGCTAGCTGCATTTTTGGCAGAGACCTCAGGGCTTAGCAGCTTGAGGAATCTAACAGATAAGGGTGATTGTAGTAAGTCATAAGAACTTCTACCACTGAACTTCGACACTCCAGATCATGACATGACAATTGGTCTTTAAATTCAGTAAAAGTACACATACATTTAGGTTACTTGCTGGTGTTTCTATTTTCAAACTACAAAAGAAGTTGGAATTTACCACATTTCCCACATATTACATTCGATTATCCTAAATAATTTTGACCTAAGACCACACACCACCTTTAAACTTCAGAACTTGTCAGGACATCCAGACATGCTTCTGGAGAGCAGGAAAACTAAGACAGGGTAACCTACCCAGTAGCTTGTATGCTCCTTGTAATATATACAGAGCACTTATAAAGTACCTTCTATTACAGTAGGAAACATTATGTTTATTTTTTTTGAACAGCTACACCAGCCAAGGTGACTGTTTTTGTCTGCACAAAACCAGCCTATATGCCTGACAGCTCTAGAGCTTTCTAATATTTTGGTAAAGGCTTCCCTAACTGATTTCAATCTGTGGTAAGTTGACTTTATATCAAAAGACCACACAAGACCAAATATAAATAGGTTATACTATCTGTGCACACATATGAAAGGACAGTTTTACTGTAACTTCATATGCAAAGCAAAAGGTTTACTAAATTGAAAGGCAAGAGACACCTGAGCAACATAAGGTAGAGCTCACAAAGTACTTGCTCTTCCTCCTTGAAAGTAAATAAACCTCTTTCATTTCTATTGCATCGTTTAAATTCTCTGTGAAGGAACCAGCTTTGTTACTGAGAAGTTGTACTCGAACAATTGTTTTCAAACAGTGGTCCCAAAATGCACTAAAGCAAAACCAAAATATTAATTTAACTTCTCTTAGCTCTGAGACTACTTTCTAAGGTAGGCAGATGAGGTTGCAGTGGTAATGAACAGTGTGACTAGAAGAGGGATCACTTACAGCCTTGTTGTTTCATGGAACTGCTGACCAATATGCACCCACTACTTATACCTCTGAAACAGTTAAAAAAACTGTTCTGAAAGTGTTAATGAAAAGTCTGTGGAAGGTCACAGTTGGGCCTAAGAACAGTTTATTAGTCAAGGCTGAGCTATTGAACAAAGTCACAGATGTTATGTTTGTGCACCTGCTTCAGAGATTAAAGCTGATAGTTTAGCTTGTTTTTCCACACTTCAATAAAAAAAAGTAACTTACTTTTTTTTTTTTTTTTGATTTGGATCTGTTACCAAGGCTGTCTAATTCTATAAACCTCTTCTAAGAGGGCCAAGTGGAAATTAATCTCAACATCTGTTAAACAAGTTAGGGAGATGCAATGATATATTAAAAGGAAAAGGTAGGCAAAAATACTTGTGGCTTAAGTGGGCAGCTGACAACATTGTACAGAATACTTCACTTACAAACAGTGCTGAGACGTAGACATTGCTGGGTGCTCCCATGCCCAGCTAGGACTCTAAAGCACTTCACAGAGCTAAAATCTTATTTCAACCATCCGCCACTTCATGGATAATTAAAATCAGCTTTAAAAAGTACTCATTTTTCCTCAAACAGAAAGGCCAATGTTCAAGCATGCTACGTAAATATAGCAAAAGTACTCTGGCAGCCTACGTTAGAGAAAAAGATCCCACCATTTTGTGAGAATTACTGTTTTCAAGAGAGCACTAAGGAGAGAAGGGTAGAAACCAAAAGAGCTATGCAGTGTGATTCAGCAATAACATCATTAGCTTGAGTGAGTTCAACAGTTCCAAAGTTTTGCTGTATTAGAAGATCAACTGACATCCCATAAAGCTAAAGGGCTGCTACTACCAGAGAAAAAATACCACTAGTTTCAATGTTAAAATGATCACTCACAGCCAGGAAGTAGCCAAAAATTCAGAAAGCAAAACAGTCTCCCACAGCGCTGATGAATCCCTAACTGATTACTGTAGTCAGTTTCCTTCTAGTTTTTGCCAAGCTCTTCAAGCCTCAAACACTGTAACAACAAAGCAACTAGTGGGATTCTGCTGAGAGCAGGGATCTCCCACGTGGAGCGTGCACACCTCAGGGAGTATGTCAGACAACGTGCAGGGGCTGCAGGAAGAAAATACCTTTCATACTGTCAATACATAAAACTTTTCTTAATACTGTGGTCATTCCACCTTTGTTTCATTATTTTTTCATTTGTGTTTTTGTGCATGTTTTATGATGTACATATTATGTTAGGACCAGAATACATCAATGTTTAACTTACAAAAAATACATGTAAAATGCATGCTCAAAAATCTTTCTATGGAGAGAGGTGCATGAACAGAAATGGTTTGGCAGTGACTGCTTTAGAGCATCCTTGAGAGATTTTCTGTGGTATTTTTGGCAATTTCTTTCAATGTTGCTTTTGTGCAATTAACTAGATAGACATTGAAAAGGAATGCAAACTCTGTTTATCCAGTTTTTGCAGGAAAAAAGGAAATATTAATAAAAAAAATACCTCAGATTGATTTTCATCAATTTTTGACTGTTATATTCAGCATAGAAACAGACTCGATAGCATAGATACTATTCCCATTACACAAAGTTTTAAAACATGCAGTGAGTTAAGTAAAATCCTTAAGTGGCACCTACTCAGCAAGAATAGTTCCAAAGTATCCTTGGCAGCAAGTAAATTGTTCCCAGCTACAATCTGTGCAGCATATTCATTTTAGTGCAACTAGAAGATTGAGATATAGGTCAAGCCTCATCCTGAATAAAAAACTTTTTTCCAGTGTCCTTGCAACTGCTGGCTACCTAGTTACAGAACTTACTCTCCAGCAGCTCCTCGGCAGGAACTGAGATTCCCAATCAAGCAACAAGGTAAATAGTTTAGGGAATGTTTTTCAGTCAGTTAAGTAAAACCAGAAAGGTCAGGGAAAACCACTGAGCTCTGTCTTACAGAAGAATACGTTCTGAGGTTCCCTACAGGTAAATGACTGTGCTCAGTATGAAAACATCTGCTTATTGCTGAAGTTAGCCATGGAACATGCAGGATAGTCAGAGGAAGCATCACTTACTCTCTTCAAGCAGAATGAGAACATTTCTACCTCTTAGTCTTGTGAACAAGAGGAAACAATACTGGCAATCACAAAAAAAAAAATTAAAGGGATTTTTTCAATGTTCTCAATGACTGATCAACAGGGGAAGGCCATCACTGCTGTGATGAGCAGAAGACAGCCAGTTTTGTCTGGAGAACACACACACACTTAGCATTTTTTAGCTGATTTTGGAAATGCTTCTTAATATCTTTCCCCAGTCCCAATTTTAAACTCCTTCATAATCTGCAGTAATATCATATGTTTAGAAAAAATACAGTGCCCATTTCTTTAGGCCTGAATTTTCTCGTATTCACCTCAAGTTTTCAATAAATTGATTTAAAGAAATATATATTTAAAATACCCACTACTAAAAAAATATCCTCACTAAAAACTCCTCCTAAAGTCAGGAAATGTAAAACTTGAACCATTTTTACTCATTCTTCTTAAAACCCCTCCCAGACTACTGTTTCCAGACCACACATTAGAAACAAATAAGCATTCAAGGAAGCATTTAATACACAGTCCCAAGGTTTATACCAGTCTCTCCTACAGAAAGACATACTGTGGGAAATCAAAGCATGAAGTGAGGACAACTTTCTTTCAGAATGATTCTTGTCAAAAATTGGAGCAAGAAAGGTATTCCTCTCCTAGATTTCTGCCAAAGATGGACTCAGAACACCCTCTCCTAATTAATTGTGGATATCAATGAACAGGTTGGCATCACAGTAGCAATTTAAATTTGTAAACAGCTCCTACACCTACATTCATGTACTGTGCTTTCTTCAGCTTGCTAATTGTATTAGTTCAATCAACTGTAAGCATATTGTTTATACAGGCTGAATTAAACTACCAGAACTCCATACTCACAAATAATTTTGTGATAGTGGACAAACAGTCAAGACAGAAGAGCTGTGTGGTAGTACAGCCACTGCTGCACACTTGACCAGCCCTTGTCACCTAAATTCCACGTATACAACAGATGACTCATCTGACATTCACAGCCTCATCTCACCTTAGCTTTTTCTTTATATACACTATAAATGAGAGCACATAATTCAAAAGCTTGGCTACATCTCTGTGGTTTAACAGAAATTGCATGTATCTTTTCTGTAACTTGGAAAGTGGCCTGCTGGCTTATAAAGTGACCTACAGAGCTCATATAATCCGAAGTCAAGTAATATTACTTTAAATTTAAGTAATATTACTTTAAATTTCAACTTCCTACTGCATATAGGAAAATGACCCCCAAACTACTGAACTTACCGGTAGAGAAAACGTCTAGTTACTTTCCTGAAATAGTGTAAAAGCAAATCCCCAGTAGCATCGCATATGGCTGTCGTTAAGGTAGTGGCTTCTCGCTTTATAAATAAATACATTGCACATCCCCCCCACCAGGCCATGGTGGAAAGAAGGATGTGGGAGGTAGAAACCCCAGGAAAGGAAGTAGATGACAACATATGAGAAGCACACAAACCCCGAAATGCATAACAACAAGATAGGGATAGGAAAAAAGCATGGGGACCTAAAGCAGGATGCGTAAGTATTCTCTATATATCGTGATGAGAAAGCCATTCTGATAAGGCTGAAAGCAGCACTATCAGCGCCTCGGGGAGAAAATCCGTTCTAGGGAGAAAAAACGCCTCACTTCGCTTTTAAGCGGTGCAAGCAATCCAAAGTGGGCTCCTAACGAGCTGTTTAAAGGTAGGCACCGCACTGAGCAATGTATCCTCCCCTATCAGGTCTACGGAGCAGCCTCGGTGAGGCAAAGCTCAAGCAGCTGACAGGAGCCCCGCTCCCGGCCTCCCCTCCGCTCCGCCGCCTCAGCGCCCCGGCGAGGTCGGCGCTGCCCCCACGCACCCCAAAGCCCCAGCGAGAGCACCGGGTCGCCTCCCCCGCTCTCACCGCCTCCGTGCCTCGCTACAGGCGCCAGGACTCGCAGAGATACCTCGGCGCCCTCCTCCCCCGCCGCAGGCCCCGGGGGGCGATGCCGCCGCAGCGCTCGGGCCCAGGGGGGCGTAGGGAGGCGGGGCCGCCGTACTCACCGGCCGCGGGAAGCGCTCCGACCGCGGGCAGCACTCCGGCCCAGAACGCGGCCAGGCACAGCATCAAGGCCAGCCAGAGCGCCCACCGCCCCATCCCGCTGGGCTCTGAGGGGCCGCGCCGAGCGCCCCCGACTCCGGCTCCCTCGCCCCGCCCGCCGCGCCGCCGCCACCAATCGACTGCCGCGCTGACGGCCGACTACGGGCCGCTGGCAGCAGCACACGCAACCCCGGGGAACGGCTGGCGCTACATGGCCCGCTCCGATTGGCTCGGCGGAGGCCTGGCTCGCCCGCCACGCCCTCCCGTTCGCAAATAGCGCCTCACGTGTGCCAGCCAGAGCCGCTGCGCGAGCGCTTCCTTCCGAAGCGGCTCCATCCATTGGCTCGCGCGCCGTTCCTACAGCACCCACAGAGCCTTGCGAGGGCCGCGGCGCCGCCTGGGAGCGTGTGCCTTCAGGGCCCGCGGCGGGGCAGAGACTACGTCACCCATAACTCCCCGCGCCGAGAGGCGCAGCGAGCGAGCGCCGCGTCACCGCCCGCAGCCCCGCCCATTCCAGACCGCAGAATTCCCGGGAACCGGGTACGCTTCGTTGACTGGGAGTATGGGGAGCAGCAGTAAATTAACTGTGTCTAAACCAGCACAGATGGAGTATGTGAAACATAAAGAGTTTAGTAAAACTTTATCTTCAGAAAGGCATCAGTTCTGGAAAGGGGTTGAGCGCTGAGGGACACAACTCTTCGGTTCTCACAGGAATTGGGTCAATTAAAAAGCAAACGAGGAAGGGAAGTAGCAACTCAGCCTTTAGTGGACTGAAACATGGCTAGGTGGTAAATGCCACCGCCTCACAGGACTGCGCCGTTACACAGTGCTGTGCTAAATTATAAAGTGGGTTTTTCCCACACTGTCTCAATAGTGTCAAGCCACCTCAGCCTTACAGCGGTACACCTGGGATCCCTGCAGGGCGAGAGTGGCCACCACCGGCTGCCTTTCTCCCGTGGGACACAGTGGCAGAAGCTGTGGCAAGTGCAGTCCCAGGCCAGGGCTGGCTGAAGGATTTTCTGCCCGCTGGGGCAGGGTCTGCAGGCAAGGGAATGCCTGCACTGCTGCAGCCAGGAGGTGGCTAAATAGCATGTAAGCGCCTTGGATAGAACTAACGAGTGGTTCTGATTCTAAGTAGGAGAACACTGAAGTACCAGTCATTTTTTTTCTAGCTACAGTACAGCTAAACAGCACACATGGCTAAACAGTTTGACAACACGAAGCTGCACAGGTATGGGAGTGCCGTTTCGGAACAGGTCTGAAGGGGTTTCACCAGGGCGCTTCTCTGTGCCCGGATCAGCCCTAAGTTTAACCTATGTGTTGGTAAATGGAAAAGCATAAATCCACGTGCCTGTGAATGTCACCGCCTGGGGCGGAGGACGGGAGCCCGCCCCGTTTGGGGAGCGGCGTGAGCCCCCTGCGTGGGCGGTGAGAGCGCTCAGGGGAGCGGGCCGGGTCAGCCTGCGAGGCAGCAGGAGGGGCCGTGAGGTGACCCGGAGCCTCGGCCGTACCGCAGGAGATGGCTCCGGCCTGCCCAGAAGGCATGAGGGCAGGGGTGGGTGGGGCAGGCTGGGGTAGCCATGGCGGGGCTACAGGGGTGGCTTCTGTGAGAAGCTGCCAGAAGCTTCCCCCTTGTCTGACAGAGCCAATGCCAGCCGGTTCCAAGAAGGACCTGTCGCTGGCCGAGGCCGAGCCCGTCATTGGCAGTGGTGGCACCTCTAGGGAAGGGGGAAAAGTTACTGCACAATGGCAATGGCTGCGGGACAAAGTATGTGAGAGAAAGAGCTCTGCGGGCACCAGTGTCAGCAGAGGAGAGGAGGATGTGCTCCAGGTGTGGAAGGTGAGATTCCCCTGCAGCCCATGGAGGTTGATGGAGGAGCCAGAGATCCCACGCCGGAGCAGGTGATGCCTGGAGGAGTCTGTGACCCCGTGGGAAGTCCATGCTGCTGAAGGCTCCTGGCAGGGCCTGTGGCCCACTGGGGAGAGGAGCCCACATTGGAGCAGGTTTACTGGAAGGACTTGTGACCCTGTAGAGGACCCACATTGGAGCAGGCTGTGCCTGAAGGACTGACCGTACTCTGTGGAAGGTACCCACACTGGGGCAGTTTGTGAAGAACGGCAGCTTCTGGGAAGGAGTCACGTTGAATAAGTTTGTGGAGGACTGTCTCCCATATGACAGAGCTCATGCTGGAGCAGAGGTAGTGGGAGGAGTCCTTCCCGTAAGGAAGAAGGAACAGCAGAAACCACGAGTGATGAGCTCAGTATAACCCCCTTTCCCTGTCCCGCTGCACCACTAGGAGGGAGAGACAGAATTTGCAAGTAAGGCCTGGGAAGAAGGATGAGGCTGGGGGGGAATGTGTCTTTAAGATTTGGTTATATTTCACATTGCCCTACTCTGATTTGATTCATAATTAATTTTCCCAAGTCAAGTGTGTTTTGCCCTGACAGTCTGACAATAATTGGTGAGTGATCTCTCTATGTCCTCATCTTGACCCTCAGCCCCTTCCTTATATTTTCTCTCCTCTGTCCAGCTGAGGAGGGGAGGCTTTGGTGGTCACCTGGTGATGAGCCAGGGTCAATCCATCACAGCTGCCTGGAGCACTTATGGTACTCCCAGCCCATAAGTTGTTCAAGACTTCATTGAACAAATCTCTCCTCAACTTGACCCAATCAGCCTTCCTGCAAGCAGGGGTTGAACAAGATGACCTCTGGAGATCACTTCTAACCAAATTTATTCTACAACAAAAGCTCTGTGTGTGGGGTTAAGTGAACTGAAGGAACAAGAGGAAAAATATAATGGGGGAAACAGATTTTGTTTTTCTGAATTAATTAATAACCTTCCAAACAAAAAAATTAGATGTTGCAGACTGAGTTAGTTCTGATTAATTTAGTATATGCTGTAAATTTATTACTGTGGTTCCATCTATGTGTGCAGCAGCCATAAAATTCCCATTGATTTTCTTAGCCCGTTTTGTATTTTTTTCTCTGAAGCTTTAAATGGAAGCTTAGGTATTTTTGCAGTGTTCTTCCTCTCTATTCTATGCCAAAATGTCGTGGTCTTTTATGCAGCAGTCCAAATGACCAGACAAATGGTAAGGGCTTAAATTGCATGCTCTGTGTTTTAGGTATTCGTAGGTATGTTTTCTCAAACTATTATCTGATCTAAATTTTCAAGAGATTTTAAAATTTGACCTGATAAGTGCTGCCTAGCTTGTCTGGCATGATGTAATTCTAGATGTTCTCTAGCTAGGAGAATGGAAGTGTGGGAGTTAAGTTTGGAGTACTTTAGTGATATGCATTTTTTATGATTATTTCTCATACCCTTTTTCTTGTCTTCTGTCTCTGTAGTTTGATCATACAACTATCCGTGTTGTACCAATATTACTTTTTACTTTGATTGTAGAAACTTTCGTGTATTTTTTAAATGAAAACTGCACAGGTGGGAGATGTATGAAGCTTGGTAGATTTTGAAGAGCAATTTCCCGAGAGTTGCCCTTGCAGAATGTTCTCATAAAGTTTTTTCAGCTTGCTTTAGAGAAATTAGAAGGAGAAAGCTTGAGACGCCTCTCAGGGAAGATTTCTGTCCTAAAATACATTGGCTTTGTGACAGATTTTTCTGACAAAAAGATATATTATTTCTTTCTTTTTAAAATTAGTGTACAAAATGTATAGTTTTAGGCACACTAATTTTCATAGTTTTTTAATGATTTTTTTAAAAACTTTATTTTAATATGTGTTTTTAAAGCTTTTGGATGCTAATTTATGAGGAAACAATTACAAGGAGAGTAATACTCTTATATCTTCAGTGTTCATGGCAGTTGGAGGGTTATGATTCTAGCAAGGCCTATATGCAAACTAAGAGACACAATACAGGTGTTATTTAAGCAAGCTAAGGGAGAAAAGGTGAAAATTGCTATGGTTAATATCACCTGCTCTGTAAAATCAAGTGCCCAGTAACAGGGAGTGAGGGAGAGAGAAGGCAGTGATGGAGAGAGGAAAGAAGTCTCTTGCAGTGTATGTTGGAAAAGAAGTTGTTTGCAAGGCTTTTGTGAAGACTCTGGTCAAGATGAACAAGAAGGATGTAGCTTGAAGAGCTGTCACCCAGTCTAGACCAGTAACAAGCTGCAGAGGTTAGGCAACACTGTGAGCTACCAGCATTCGCATAAACAGAAATGCAGATTGCCCAGGCCTGTTTCTCCTCTCCAAATGGTTAGGGCTGAAGCTCATTAGTGAAAACATCAGCCCTTGCTTTCTAGCTTCCCAAATACACCAGCATTAACAGATCTCTCTAGTATCAGTGTGGGCTCTAGTATCCATGCCTAGACTCATGACCCTCACCCATTATGTGGGGGCCTCCCCTGCTTACCAGGAGAGTCTGGCTTGATCTTCAATAGCAGAACAGATGCACACACTCATGCGCTGTTCTCACAAGCACACTTTCTCATGCATCCCTCAGATACTGGCTTCTCACTGGGTGGTGATCCAATGTCCACGCACACACACTGTGTCCCTTACCTAGCTGCTGGCTCAGAGCTGGAGTCTTTCCAGATACAGATCTTCTACTTCATGGCTAGTCCAGCTTAAGGTTGGCTAGCAAAGTATATGTATGTGTACACATGAATGTGCATGCACACATGTGTACGCACAATTAAATTCCCTAGGGAAATAGAAAGAGTCTGGTGTCTCCAACTGCTGGCCCTTAAACATATGGGCCCTGTGAGCCACAGCTGCTGGCATTTAGACCCCAGCAACACACATGCTATTCCCGATGGCGAATGATCCCTTCCCCTGTTGCTAGCACTCAGATCTCAATTGCATTCTTGTATGGATCTACAACCTGGTGAACCCGTGGTATGTTCTCCAGCTGCTGGCAATTGGACATTGTCCCACTCATGTAGAACAGAGTGAGATTAAAAGGGCAAAGTCAGTAACAGAATTTATTAAGAAGAAAGGATACACTGTGTTGATCATATGTTTATCATGTGTTGATCACGTTGATCATGTGGCTCAGACAAGTATCCTATGTTTTTCCTCTACTGTCCACCCATATCTCTATCTTTCCTTACTGTTTTCACTTCCCATAAAGAATCTATAATACATAACCCCCACAAGTTCTTTCAACTTTTCCATGGTTTTGGTACACTCTCACAAAGACTTTCAAATACGCCGTCATACTCATGAAGTCTTGATTTCTACTCTGTTCCCTCTTTTGCTCCCCCCTCCCCCTTGCCCTTGCCTATGTCTGAGTAGTTCCTTTTAACAGCCCATCAATCAGTGACTGAAGAGTTCTGGTCTTTGTCTACCTTATCACCTGCTCATTAATGTTTGTGTGTATGTTTGCTTTATTGCTTTCCTTGTTACTCGTTACTTCTATTACACTGAATGGTCCTTAACAGGAGAGCTTAATGAACCAGATGCTCTTACAGTCTATGTACTCTTACAGTGGCATAGAGGAAAAATACTCTTGTTTATTTAAGATCCTGGAATCATGCTGCTTTTTGTATTGGTTCTGATTTTACCTCTGTTATTGAATTACTGTTATCACTTGCTTTTTTTCCTGTTCATTTTCTCAAGGGAAGAGCTCCAGTTATCTTCAGTGAGATTTCCTACAGGATTTAATGACACCTGAGTATTACATGCTTACCACAACTGTAATGTTAAGAGTCCCAGAGGCATGAGTAAGTTGCTTGTATAGATTTCTTATGGGTACAAATTGTGCTGAGAACATCAGCTCGCTGCCTAGTGTGGGAACCCTCCAGCAAGAACAGTTGGTGTGTTTGCACTAAAACTAATGTTACCCAGTTGTCTGTGTGCTCAATGTCCTGTCTTTAGATGACAATGAATAGCAAACACAAATGAGTTTGCAGGTGTTACAGCATAACAAATGCAAGCCTACTCTGGAGAAAAAGTATAGTGACATCAGGCTGACCTGTGTACAAGTCTGGTGAAAACGTAGTATTTGTAATTTAAAAAAAGTTTAAATTATTGTTTTAAGGCTGTGCAAAATCAGTAGAATTGTATTCTAGTCCCTAATTTTTAGAAATTGGACAAAATGAAGAAAAGAAGAGGCAGTCTAACTGTTAAGTGTCTATAATTGGAAATTGCAAGTGATGGTCTGTTCCCTTTCTGTACTGCTGAACAGAATCACAGAATTGTTAGGGTTGGAAGGGACCTCTGGAGATCATCTAGCCCAATCCACCTGCCAAGGCAGGGTCACCTAGGACACGTGACACAGGAACTTGTCCAGGTGGGTTTTGAATGTCTCCAGAGAGGGAGACTTGGCAACCTCCCTGGGCAGCCTGTTCCAGTGCTCTGCCACACTCATTGTAAAAATGTTCTTCTTCATGATGAGGTGGAACTTCCTGTGTTTGGCCATTGCGCCTTGTCCTGTCGCTGGGCATCACTGAAAAGAGTCTGGCACCATCCTCTTGACACCCATGTTTGAGATATTTACATGCATTAATGAGATACCTTCTCAGTCTTCTCTTCTGCAGACTAAACCGGCCCAGCTCCTGCAGTCTCTCCTCATAGGAGAGATGCTCCAGACTCATCATCATCTTTGTGGCCCTTTGCTGGACCCTCTCCAGTACCTCCTTGTCTTTGTTGTACTGAGGAGCCCAGAACTGGACATGGCAGTCTGGATGTGGTCTCACCAGGGCTGACTAGAGGGGAGGATCACCTCACTTCACCTGCTGGCCACACTCTTCCCGCTGCACCCCAGGATATCATTGACCCTTCTGGCTGCAAGGACACAGCCAGCTCATGGTCAGCTTGTCATCCACCAGGACTCCCACGTCCTTCCCAGCAGAGCTGCTCCCTAGTATGACAGCCCCCAGATTGTGCTGGTGTTTGGGGTTCTTCCTCCCCAAGTGCAGGACCATGCACTTTCCCTTGTTGAACCTCATTAGGTTTCTTTCCACCAAATTCTCCAGCCTATCAGGGTCCCACTGAATGTTAGCACAGCCTTCAGGTGGATCAGCCACTCCCCCCAGTTTTGAATCATCAGCAAACTTGCTGAGGGTTCCCTTTGCCCAGGTGTCTTGGGGTGACTTTATGATGTGTATCCCATATCGCTGCCCTATGCCCAGAAATTAATTCTTGTGCCTTTCTATGCCTCTAAACTGAGCCTGAGAGGGGGAAGGAAAAACTGAGCAAAACTTTTTCAGAGCAGTTTGCAGCTTGTCCAAGGTCATGCAGACACAGTGACTGTTTTTTTCCCAGCTGCGGCAGGGGAGGAAGGAGGCACCCGGCTTGCTGCTCCCGGGTCAGTTTTTGGCCAGTTTCAGTTTCTTTTTCTCCAGAGAGAGACTGAGAGTTGAACTTTTTTTCCTTCCCTGGAATTTTGGATTTTCTCCCTTTTCTACTGGACTGCTTCAACCTCAGAACGCATCAGGAGGACTTTCCACTGAGCACAGAGGGCCTGGCCCTGGGCTAAGCCCCAGCTCCGAGGAGACCAAAGGGAGGACTCCAACACTTTCCCAGGTTTTTTTCTCCACAGTGAAAGATTTTATTATTTAGCATTATTATCCTTTTCCTGTGTGTTTGTTAAATAAATAATTTTTATCTCTTTTACTTTCCTTTGAGGAAAATTTATTTTTTCCCGAACCTGGTGGGGGAGGGGTGGTGACCTGCCTTCTCTCAGAGGATATATTTCCAAATTTGGCCAAACCAGCACACCAGGCTATTGATAAACAAGTTGAAACATGTACACACATGTGAATTTTGATGTATTAGTGTGTTTTTCACATGATTTCCAGAGAGGTGTCTTATGAGTTGCAGTGCAGACAAAATTAAAACTAATGCTGCCCGCAAGCTAAAATTTTCATGTATGTTGCACTTCAGTTGCAATTATGGATTTAGCAGTGTCAGTTATTTTAGTGGGAATTTCTAGAGTAGCCTGAATTACTTAAAAGTAAGAAAATCTCAACAGGGCTGAAAGCTTTCAAGGGAAAATAGGACAAGATAACAAGTACAGTGTGGGAATGGGTTCAAGGGTAAGTGGGACCTGGTTTTGATGTTTTTCTTCCCAGCTTGTGAGCCCTTTTCTTGAAACTTTTTGTGCTGACTGCAGGCTCAAGACCAAAGCCAGAGCTCTGCTCAGTGATCAGACAAGCAGCAGGATATTTATTATGGGAATAGGGCTGGGTATTAACTGTGAAACATCTTTAGAGCTGTAATTCTGGGAGGTACACAATGCCAAATGAAGAAAAGTGCATCTCTGAAAGCATCATATTTTGCTATATTAACTGTCCCCTAGCTTTCTGTGAACTCTCAGGTATCTAATTTGTGTTTATGGTATGCCAACACTGTTATTTCTTGGGCTTTCTCAGAGTTAGCTCTTAAATATGGGTAGTTACTATTTGTAAAGGTTTGCTTAGAAAATTTGACTCAGGTGGAAGAACAGAAAACAATCACAAGTTTTAAACAATCTTGGCATTCATGCAGAGTATAATTTATTCAGAAAAATGGTTCATGAAATACTTGTGAATAATGAACATACTTGGTGGAGTTTTTTTTGTTTAGGTTATTTGGGAACAGAGAATGGTAAAAGTTATTAACTGTATATATTTGGAAACATGTATGTAGAAATAATTTACATGTAAAAGAACCTAATACTTGATATTAACGTATTCAGAATGGATGTCAGCCCATGCAAGATTCTTTGAAGCACATCATCAAAGAACTAACTTGGTATATAAAAAATGGGACTAGTAGAAAGCCAGGACTGAAGTGTGTGGGTTGGGCTCTGCTCCTCAGGAATGGAACAGCACCTTGCCACCAAATGATACTGTCACACTGATTCACACAAAGTCTCCACTGCTATCAGTTTCATTGTGTTTCTCATGTCAGGCCCTTGATGCACTAACAATGGTCTAGTGATCAGATGTCTAGAGAGAGAATAATGGGAAAGTATCAAACCTATTTTATTTTGAAAATATTTGCTTTGGTGAAAAAGCTGTTTCCTATAATGGTTTAGCTGCTTCTGTTTATGGTTTAACTGTACTTAAAAGTGTAAGCTGCAAAGTGAGATGGTCTTGCATGCAGTGTGTGAATGAATGAGAGTTGAGTTTATACTGAATTTGACATTCATGAACTCATATTATCTAACACAGGTCTAAGTGGCTTCATTTTCACTGCATGCTGTTCAAATGCTTGAGAGTCAATTTTACATACTTCTTAACCAAAAAAGTCTCATGGGAGAGAAACAGAAGGCTCAAGGACAAAAGATAAATCAGTAATTGAACAGGGAGATGAGTAAAGGAAGCAGCAAGGAAAATTGGAACAACAATTACATTTTTTTTGGGAAGAAAATGTGCTTGAGGAATGATTGCAAGAGCTGGAACAACATGGAGGGAGATCACTGTAAAAAGCTCTTAGAGGAGAGACTGCCCAGATGTTCCCATGTGCATATTTGTGGTGTTGGTGGGGAAGATAAAATTTACAGATGCTTTGGCTTTGCAGAAGCTTTGGCTTTCCCCAGCTTGGCAAGTGTGCCAGAAACTCTTGTGCCACTCACAAACTGCCACAACAAATATGTTGCATTTTTTGGCTGTAGCCCTACAACAGTCTTTGAATTTTCTTTGATAGTTCTGTGAATACGTCAGTTTTGTGATCAGTAATACTAAGACAGAGGGAACATTCAGAATTCCTAGGAAAATAATAGAATAAAAAAGGGAGCGTATGTCCAAATCATTGCGCTGTTCCGTTCATTGTATCTTAAAAATTACATAAGAGAAGTTAATAGAAGATCCACACACAGGCACTGAGGATGTTCAGAAAGATGGACCACCTTCGATGTGAGAGGAAACTAAATGGACTGGTTCTTTGTTCCTTGGGAAAGAGGCAACTGAAAAAAAAAACCAACTTGTTAAATGTTTATGAAATCAGAAGTAGTATGGGGAAGATGGAGAATTACCATTTCATAGAGTCATAGAATCACAGAATGGCTTGGGTTGGAATGGTCCTTAAAGATCATCTACTTCCAACCCTCCTGCCATGGACAGGTGTGTCACCCAACAGACCAGGTTGCTTAGAGCTCCGTCTAACCTGGCCTTAAACACCTGTGGGGCATCCACAACTGCTCTGGGCAACCTGTTCCAGTGCCTCACCACACTCACAGCAAAGAACTTCTTCCATATATCTAATCGAAATCTACTCACTCAGTTTGAAGCCCTTCTCCCTTGTCCTGTCACTACATGCCTTTGTAAAAAGTCTTTCTCCATCTTTCTTGTAGGCTCCTTTCAGGTACTGGAAGGCTGCACTTAGGCCATCCTGAAGCCTTATCTTTTCCAGGCTGAACAATCCCAATTCTCTTAGCCTTTCCTCATAGGACAGGTGCTTTATCCCTCTAATCAATTTGGTGGTCCTCTGGACTTGTTCCAACAGGTCCGTGTCCTTCCTGTGCTGAGACCCCAGAGCTGGATGTGGCACTCCAGGTGGGATCTCACCAGAGCAGAATAGGCGGACAGAATCCCCTCCCTCCCCCTGCTGCCCACGCTGCTTTGGATGCAGCCCAGGACACGTTTGGCTCTCCAGGCTGCAGGTGCACTTTGCTGGCTCATGGCCACCCTCTCACCCACCTGTTGGGGTCCCTCCCCTGCCATGGAGCCCTGGGAGAGGGGCCCTGAGGGGAGACACGGGGTTTCCCTGCCCCTGGTCACCTTTGTTTCCCATTGGTTGGTTTGTGTTCCACAGGGTGGCCAAGGACCCTGGGGTCCCGTGACTGCGGAGTTCCTGAGCAGAGCCCCGGCCATGCGGCTGGAGAAATAAACATCTCTGAAACATCTACCACGAATCTGTCCATATATACTTCGTTTCCATGGGACTCCTGGTTTGAAATATGCTTGTTGCAGTAATCCCCGCTGCAACACCCACCAACACCCCCGAGTCCTTCTTGGCAGGGCTGCTCTTGATCTGTTCATCCCCAGCCTGTGTCGATAACAGGGGTTGCCCCAAATCAGGTACGGCACCTTGTGCTTGGTCTTGCTAAACTGCATGAGATGCCCATGGACCCATTTCTCGAGCTTGTCCAGGTCCCTCTGGATGCCATCCTGTCCTTCAGGTGTGTTGTCACATCACTCAACTTCGTGTCATATTATTTGCATGTACTGGACTTGCACTGGTGTCTGAATAAGGTAAATAATGCACAGATGCTTTTGCCTGTTGGAGATTCACAGCTGCATCACCTACCAAGCAAATGGTTGACAACATTAATGAGTATGTGTTTCTAGTCCATTTTAATGGGCTGTAATGTCTGTAAAAAACATATTACTTTGGACTGAGACACAGAATCAGGCTCATATGGTATATTCAGTGTGTTCTGAGGAGACAAATTCAAGCCAACTGAGATCTGGATGACATGTAACTGTGTCAATAAAATACCGTGTTTGGCTTCATAAGCCCAGTCATTCTACTATGGTAACAGCTCTCTGCTCCTAAGTAGCTCATATTTCTGTTTTTCAAAAAGAGAATTAGATGCTATTTCTGTAAAAATGGCAGGGAAATAAATTGGAATTAATTTTGGTTATTGCTATGTATCTCATAAATTTTGTACCTTGTTAAAGGACACACGGGTGTCACAGATGGCTTCAGAGTTCTGGCACTCAGGTTAAGGTATTGCCAGTCAGATGTGATTTAAGGCAGGTTATTCATATACTGCTCCAGGACTCTGAGCTTTCGAATGGATTGATTAGGGCAAGCATCCATCAGTTCATGCCATGGAAGGACAGATGATTCTCACATTGGCAAGGAGACAGCCTGCACTTCAGATTTTTTTTTCTCTGGTTTGATTGTGAGTTTTAAATGTTTGGCATATCAGTCTTTTTTTACTCCATAACATTCCCTCAGGACACTGGTGACCAGCTTACTTCTCCTGTGATCTCGGGTTTTGTCTGCTTAGCTGGTCTGTAAGCCATAGCACACAAACAGTTTTGATGGAGCTCAGTGTTCAGGTTGCAAACTTCAGTACCCTCGGCTATAAACTGACTAGATTAGAGATCCAACTATCCATCCATTTGTTGTGCAGGAGGAGTTCAGGCTTAAGAATAATTTTGACTTGAGCAGAAAGTCTGTACTACTGCTGCTCCCATACATGTCACGTTCGGATTAGCAACTGGGCATTGTTCCTCAGCAGTGCCTGTTCTAAACACTGGAGTAAAATCTTAACAATTAAAAAAAAAGTGCTTGAGATGTAAATTCGATTTGTCCTGAATGTGTGGTGGTCCTCTCTAGAGTTTCCTGCTGGGTACTGACTCAGATACCTCAAAGCTTCTGAAAGCTGCGACAGTTGGACGCTGCAAGCGGGATTTTAAGGTTGTTGATATACATATAGGTTATGCTATGTGTGCATATCTATATGTTCCACAGATATGCGTGCCTACAGTGTGTGTGTTTGTTTGTGAATGTTTGTTTGTGACCTTTGCCTGCAGCGCGGGTTCCCCGCCCGCCGCCCGTGGTGCCTGCGGGAGCCGCCAGGTGTCGCTGCGGCGCCAGCCCGGGGGCGCGTGAGGCTGCCCGGGGCGCGGTGCGGGGTACGCGGGGCCGAGGCTTGCCGGGCGGAGAGAAAGAAAGGCCCCTGCCGCTAATCTGAGGGGTTTCCACTGCCGATTACGCTTATCAAGGGGGTCTGAAAACACCTTGAGCACTGCTGCCGTTCCAAGGGGCGGAGCGCTGTGCACTGCGGCGGCGGCACTGCTGCTCACGGTCCCAAGGGACGTGGTGCCCAGCGACGGGGGGGGGGGGGCGGGGGCAACAAGCACCAGCTGAAACACAGGAAACTCCGTCCTAACACGAGGAAAAGGTCCTTTGCTGAGAGGTGACCGAGCACTGTAACAGGCTACTCAGGGAGGCTGGGGAATCTCCTATTCAAAAGCCGCTTGGATGCGATCCTGGCAGCCTGCTTTGGGTGAAGCTGCTTTAGCAAAGGGGTTGGACGACATGGTCTCCAAAGATCCATTTCAACCCCATTCTGTCATTCTGTAAAAATAACAGGCAAAGCTTTTCTGGTTCAGAGTCCACTTTTTGAGACGTCTTGCATTAATCTCTCAAGATTTATATAGCTCAACTGTGAAATGGCATTAGTAATGCATCCGTTCTCTACTGAACAAGAACTTGCTTGTGGAGTGATATTCTAAGTATTTTAATAATAATGCTATTTAAATCTCTAGGTAAACATCACAAAGAAATCAAATGCAAGGCAAAATTGACTTCAGTACATAAATAGCATGTAGCATCATTGTGCATCATCTGCCTCACCAAGTTGTAGAATAATAGCTGATTTCTTCATCATGAAAACAAATGTTCAGAGACTTAGACATTTTAATCCCTAAACATGTTTGAAATATTTATATCCAAAAACAAGAGGAACAATTTATGTTTTTATCCTTTTTCTTTACTTCAGTTTTTACTTAGGTGTTTTTTAGCTTGTGGGTATTATTTTTTAGGTTTTTGTTTGTTGTTTTATCTAAATGGGACTGACTTCTTCAGGTAACTTTTTTTTTCACTTTTGAATTTTAAGCAATTCTTAACTCAAAAAATTTCATTTTGAAAAAGCACAATTTTCTGATATGAGATGGAAAGATGAATGGTGTAATTTTTATATAACACATTCCAGATTACCTGTTGCTAAGTCTTGCTGTCTGGTTTAAAACTGCTCTTTCAGTATTGCTGGAGATGTAGCTGAAGCTTGATGTTACAAGTGCATCCAGTTCCAGTTTTGTAATGATTAGTGTTTGTTTTTATCCCAAATTTTATGTCTTTGTTTCTTTTTGTTTATTGACTGCTGAAGTGAACCAGCATATTGTGAGGGCAGAAATAGATCAGCATTTAATGTATATTGTACTGGCTGATGAAAACTTGCTAGTAGAAGGGATTGGCAAAAGATACTGAGACTTTAAAGAAACTGAATAAAATTAGTATCAAGATAGCACTGTAAATTTATATGTATTTTCTAGGATATTTTATTCTGTGGAACAGTAAGGTAGAGATACTGGTATCTTCTTAATGACTCAGGAGGAGGAGCAATTCAAAGATCAGGGTTTCTTTGTGCATGAGTATTACAATCATGTATTTCAAATAAAGCAAAATGGGATTGGAGACAGCTCTAGATATTTAAGGCCGTATGGTTAAGTGGCTGCTTTGCGAACGTGTCCTACACCTTTCTGGTTGTAATGGACTAGTGTAGTGCTAGGTTTAGTTTAGCAAGCTGCAGCTTTTCCTGAGAGCCCAGTGGAGCTGCTTAGGGCAGCCATTCTGTCCTCCTGCAGTCCTTTTCGGACGGCTCCAGAGTTTTGCTCCAGCTAGCTATCAGCTCTACAGCACAGCGACGGCGAAGGAGGCGAGAAGGGTCTCTCCATGAGGGTTTCAGAGGACTTCTAATGGTTATATCTTCTCCCAGCGATCCCAGAGAGACTTTGCGATCTGGGCGCAGGGGGTTCGCTCAGGGGCGGTACATGGGCGGAGCTGGGGTACAGGAGCCCAAGGGAGTGGCCAGCGCTAGGGGCAGGGGAAAGCGGGGGTGAACAATATGGGATCAGGAAAGCAGTGGGTAAACAGATCACCACAGACTAGAGCCGTCCGAGTTTGTTTCTTCTGCCATGCTGAAAGTTTGTGACTGAAAAGTAGTGTAGCCTGCTGATTCCTTGCTTTAAACTCAAATTTCCCCAAAGTTCGCGGAGAAACAATTAGGCTCCAGGATTTGTTAATGAACTGAGCCTTGGCTTAATGCTTGGACTGAGAGTGGCTTTTCTTCTGTGGTGTGACTAACTACCCATATGCACAACAACTATATTCCAGGGCTCAGCATTATGAGCTAATGGAGAACTTTAGATCAGAAGTCTCTAGCCCTCCTGTCAGTCGGACCTGCAGACCACAAAGCTATTAGCTTTATATCAGACAGTAGTCAAACTACTGAACAGATACCCATTTCTTCCTAATGATATCCATGGTCTCATCATATCAACCACAATTCCCCAAAATTAACTCCTGTAATTCTTACCTTAGTCAGTGCATAGGTTCCTGAAAAATTGTCTTGACATGCAAAGATCCTGCATTCCTTCAGTTCTCAATGTGGATATAGTAATTTGAATATAGGAGACCTAATTTGAAAATGTCAGCTGTGTCAATTACCCCATCTGTAAAATTAGAAATATTAATTAGGTTAAGACTAGTTCATTTGAAAGAGACTTGTAATCCTTGAGTAATCTCCTGGAAATATAATTATTCTACAAACCTCTCATGCATTAAAAATCTCTTTATAGCTTTAGAAAAGTAGGTGTTGCAGTCAAACAATTTTCTCCCTTCTTGCTAATGTGTTTATTTGTACTTTTGAGTAATAAATAAATAAATAACAGATATTTTGACTCTATTTATGTGGATTACTTCTGTAATTGTATAATTTCTATTAGGACTGCTAAAAATCTTAGTTTAAGATGAAATTAGTGAGACAGGTTTTCCAGGACAGAAGGCATTGTGTTAGAAAGCATTGTGATGATTAGCATTGTGCCAATGAAATCATGTGCCTTAGAGGTTTAGTGATGGGCTTAATCCTACAAGAACTTAATTATTTTTATGTTCTGAAGCAAACTTTGAACTCTGTGAATTCTTATGTCATGTAAAGAGTCTCCCAGAAATCCATGGCATCCCTTGTACCTATAACCAAAGTCTGGTGAATGCTTTACTGTGTCAGATTTTATGAAAGGAAGCCCATTATGAGGAGAACTTTTATTAGACTGGAAGCAAGTATGGAGTACAGTGCTCTCTGATATTTTTTTTCCCCTAGGTCAGGGGATACATGGTGTCTAATGACTGATAACCTTCTAATTCTGAGATAGCACAATCCTTCTTGAACTCTTCCAGATGTCTTTGAATCTTCTACTACTTGATGTACCATTTATCTCATCTATTCTCCAGTGCCAAATTACAGCAAATATTATTCTTCCTGTTTCAGCACGTAGGATTTGAATAATGTTTAAACCTTGTTTTTTATTTTGTATCTTTAGTTTTGTATGTCCTACAGAAAGCAGAGAAGTATGATATTAGGAAGCAGTATGTCCAGTTTTAGTAAGGAACGTTGTGCCTAACGCTGACCTTTAATATATGTAGAATTGTATTATCCCAAAGAAGCACAGTCTTCATGGAAAATGGATGTATTTCCATTGAGATTCACTGGGGGGAAAAAACCCATTCCTTTTCCATCAGTTTTCTAAAATCCCAGAGCATAACCCCAAATGGTTTTATTTTTTGAAACATAAGTACTTCAACAGCTGCAGCTTAATATGAATAAACAGAGTATGCATGTGAACTACAGTGAATGTATATAAAATTACCTGCCTGATACGTGATATCACCATGACATATTCTGTGAGCTGTATGAGGTCTGTAATCAAGTTACATTTAGAAAAGTAGCTGTATGATTCTCTTGCACTTACACCTGCCTTCTGAAAAGATAAATCTCAGATTTACGAAGAAATGTTTTATGTGTATTCTGGTTAAGCTTTTATGAGATGCTATATCAGCAAACAAGAAATTGAATTTCAAAGGATAGAGGAAAGGGACACAGCAGATATAACAAAAAGGACTAATTCTACCTGTCTTGTCTCTCAGACTGTCTACTAAATTCTGTTTTTCTCTGTGTGCTTTAAAGCAAAGTTGCAGAAATAAGTAAAAAAATGACTAACATTGCAATAAAATTCTACGGTGACATGTTCTTCAAATCCGTTGTGAAGTGTACAGAAAGCGTAGGGGTTTTTATGCTAAGTTTTGGGACAAATAACCTCAGACATGTAGATGCTGAGATGGAACTTTCAGAAGTTTTAGTTCTGTATAAAGGAATTTAGCATATGCAGCTAAGCTGGAGCAATAGAAATGCCAGCTGACTTGCCTGAGCAGTCACAGTGAGTGCTGTCACTGTGAGTGCTGAATCCTTCCACTTGCATTGGTATGGACTAGAAGGAAATACTTGTCTGGATAAGTACAAACAGCAAACATCTATAAAAATAGCTTGATCTTTGTGGATAGTTTGAATAGTAAAAGAGCTACATTTGGAGACTAAATTGTTTATTGTGAGTTGCTCTCCCAGCTTCTCTAGTAAATGATCTCATACATCAGTCTTCAGTGCTTTTTCAAATAAAACAAACCAGTCTGGCACTGTGCCACTGCCTCACTTCCATTCACATGCATGCATCTTTCTCTCCACAGAAGATATAAAAATGGGCAATGCTTGACATTCTTTCGCTTTCCTTTTGCTTCTCTTCATTTGAGTCCAGCTACCCACGCACCACAGAGATCATACTTTTTTCTTTTTAGTATAACTGCAAATGCCTTTTGTCTTTCTTGGAAGAGTTGCATCAAGAAAATCACTTTTTCTACCCTCATTTTTTTTCTTTTTCTAATCCTGGTCAAGGCAGTAGTTTATTTTGGTTTTGCTTTTTATCTGAAAAAACAATTTAACAGGCTGATCATGAGACTGTGGGTAAAAATGTTTAAAGTAGCTTCTAATTTCTGAAAATGTAAGTGTGACATTGCTGAGGTTAGCTGAAGTAGTCACTCTGCACTACCATTGTCAAATCATGGAGTTATTAAAGTTTTGCAGAGATGAACAGCTAAACAGTCAGAAGACAAGACTGGTCACAGATTGTGATCATATCATAGATCTAATATCCAAGCAAAGATTGTGATCATATCATGGATTCAATAGCCCCATAGTGCTCATGGGCTGCAGGGGAGTAAGGGTTTATGTAGATAGCAATGACTACATGGACACTTACATGCCTCAATTTGAACAGGTGATGACAAACGTGTAAAACCTGTATCAATTCTTCATGTAATCTGCTCAGTCTAGTCATCAGCAGATGTCTGAGTGGTTTGGGCACATGAGTTGGGCTCATACAAGATCGAAATAGTTCAGTTATGTGTGATACTCTTGTCTGTGTATTGTCTTGAATGGAAGTAAAGCATGCTTTATTTCATTGGGACTTCGGGGCATATAGTTGGGGAAGATTGTGCTTTTAAGTGCTTTGTGAGGTAGGGGCCAATGAAAAATTTTTGTAAGGATTAGGAAGCAATTGACAATAAAAATAGCTCTGTGAATTTAAGTCTTTTCATATATGCTTTATAGGAGAAAGTTTCACGAAGGATGTCTGGACTTGAGGCGGCTCTCTTGAAAGCTGTTTATTGCATAGGCGAAGTTACAGCATTTCAGGGAGTGGGTATCCAGAGCCAGCCCTACAGCTGCCAGCTCCAGCTGTAGGCATACCTGAAGCCACTTTCTGTTCAAGTTACAAAGCATTTTATACTTTTCTTTGCAGAGTATCTTAACACATAACAACCAATAAGCACCATACACAATACCTTTACATTTGCCTATAGTCTATCATAGCTACTACCATCACCATATTATAGTCATTATTATCCAATCACAAGAGTAAGTATGTTACAATTTAAGCTTACAATGGAAAATTCTCAGACCTCTCTTCTTCTTCCTACATCAACATTTCTTGTTTGCCTGTGATATCTCTCTTTTTGGTAAAGACATGTTTTCTATTTACTTATGCTCTTCTTGAGACTTATTTACTTGGTGAAAAACATGTCTTTGTTTGTAGTCACATACCTTTGTCCTATTCATAAAAATCTCCTTCCAGCTCATCTCCCACCTTTGCCTTCTCAGTTACTCAGTGCTCAGTGTTTCAGCAAAACATCTTTTACTCTATATCAAAACTTGCTTTCATTTCTATTTCATCCCCAGTTTCTACATTCAGAGATCTTTCTGCCAAGCCTACATACCTGTGAAACTTTCTTACCAAACTTTCATCCTCCCCAACATTGCTTCTTAAGCAGTGTTTCAAAATGGTAACACACTAGTGAAAGTCTCAGAAATTAAGTGGTTAGCTTCTCAGAGAAGGATACAGGAAAATTCATTAAGGTTACGTGGACTGTAATTTGTCAGGAGAATTAGACACTTTTTCCTTAATCTGTTCAGAATTTTTGATCTGTGGAGTACTGAATCCCAAGTAGATGGTGAAATGTATTAGACTAAGGAATAGCCCCCCAAAGGCGGGAGGAGAAGCTTTGTCCATTGGGGTATTTACAACTGTGTAGTGAAAACACTGGGGAGTTAAGCTTATTATTGTTCTTAAAGGATGGATTATTCTGTGATTCAGACACAAGGAATCTGTACCTAAGGGGTCACAGAAGGGGGTGGAGGGGAAATAATACAGATTTTCTTTAATTTGTTTGAAAATATACTATTTATTTGGTTGAGTCATTTAAAAAAGCCTCCCCATTCTTTTTTTTTAAGGCAGACCCTTGCTCACTGAAGATTGGACTTTGTTGAGGCAATCTAATTTCATATTTAGTCAGGATGTTTGACCACATTGATAAGGGAATCAAAAAAGAGTTGTCTTGTGTGAGTTGTTTGCATGGTAATCAGAAAAATTACCTGGGAGAAGCCTGGCACGTTCATATCACCAGCTAGGGAACAGGAGTGCTCTACCACTGGTTAGGGGGAAGAAAATGCTCATTGTGGAACATCAGTTTCCAAGCTTGAGACACTTGAAGGGCAATTCTTCTGGATTCTCTTGGGTCTTATTCTGTATTTTCATGAGGGGTCACAAAGTGTGCTACTCTTTCCCGTCTAATTTGTGGGGATGTAGAAGTTTTACAGTGATACAGGTGTTGAGCTCAACTAAACCAGATCATGATACTTGGTGAAAGTGTTCAGCCTTTATAACAAGAGCTAGAAAAAAAAAGTAGAATTTAAGTCAGTTTTGGGTATTCTTCTGCCTTTGAGCTCACTGACTAGGAGGTAATTGCCTTTAATGTTTTGACTTTCCAATTTTGTCCTGTGATTTTGTATAGGGCAATGATATTGTGGAACAGCATTTTCTTCTCCCATCCAGCCATTACTCCACTGTCTGGTGTGTCCTCTACAAAGTCAAAAAGGAATAATTTCTATCAGGATTATTTTGTCCGTCATCTTGATGGATGTGCCCAAACACTGGAAGCCCTGTGGGGAAGGGATTGTCAAATGCACAAACCCAAAGTAGGAATTAACTGGCCGTAAAACAATCCAGGTAGAATTTGTAAACAGCCTACAGTATTAAATATTGTTCACCATTTGAATAATTTGGTAAATCCTTACAATGTCAACATGCAAGATTAATTTACAGTGGATTTCCAAATATCTACTTGCTCTCTTGGTTTTTTTGCAAGCTATGTGTGTCTTCCTCTTTATCTGCTGGCATGCCAGCCCTGCACAAATTACTGATGTATTCATCCTTGACTGCTTTGGAGTAACACCACAAGGGGAAGAGTGCTTGCCTTTGAAGATTGATTCCTGTCTCTGACTCCTTGGTCCAAAAAACCAAAGCAGCATAACTACTTCAGGACGATTTATGTCTTCCTGTGGCACCTAGTAGTCAGTTTGCAGTCAATCTATCTGCTAGGTGCAGACTTAATTTGAGAGAGTAGTAGAGTCTTATTTTCTAGTTGCTGGATATGAAAAGCTGCACAAGTTCTCCAAAGGTGCTTAGTGAGATTTCAGCTAAGGTGAATAACTCTCTATCATCTAGAGAGAGAGAATTGTGTGATAAAAAGCAGTTAACCAGTCCCCCAAAAGATTTTTATGGCAGAATGTATTGAAGACATCTGCTAAACGGGACAGTGCCAGCCCCCGGGCCATATGCTTCATGTCCTTGGCATATGCACAACTAAGAACAACAGCACTGAACATATTGGGAGAGGTATGGATGCCTCTTCGCCATCTCCTCCCACTCCTCAGAGAAACAGAATTGAATAAACTTTTGCTGCATAAAAAACTGTATTAGAAATTCAACAACCCTTAGGCAGTGATCAAACCAAGAGGAGTCAGAACACCTCTGTGTCTGTCCAGCTCCAACGGTCACTTTTTAACACACTACAGCTCAGAATCTACCTTTGTTTTCTGTTTGTGTTGGGAAAGGTTGGGGTTGCAGAGTGTTCTGTCTCAACTCCCTGTACACTGCTTCAAAAACATGAAATGGAGAGTGTGTGTCAGGGGTGTTAGTATCCAAGGTGAAATATTTTCTGGTTCTCTTAAAAGTGATTTATTTCAGCTGTGTTTCTCACAGGTGGCAGTTCTATTTTTACATTGTACAACAATTAAGGGTCTTCTAGGTTTGTCTATTTCCCTGTATCTTGTAAAAATAATAAAAAGTAATTGCCTACTTTCAAAGTCAAGTGAAAAGCATTGAAGTAGCAGTTCTCTAAATTTTGCTTGCAGTTTCATTTGATTTTTTTTCAACAAAGTATGTTTTCTTCCATGTACATTGTTACTTAGACAATCTTACTGTACTGTTTTCTTCCCAGTTCTTTCAGTGTAAAACTGACATAAGCACATTTTTGTCTAACTTGAATAATACTGTGTACCTGTGTTAAAGCAAGCCATAGGGGGTAAAGTGAATGCCAAAATCTAACAGTAGTAAGATGGCATTTTTAAGGTATATTATGAAGGTGTATTATGATTAAGGTATATTATGAATCAATCTCCGGTTGATTGATGTAAATTGGGCTGAGTTATCTGTTGCTAAACTGAAAGTAAAATTATAAATAGTGATTCAGAACAGCTAGAAATATTCAGCAGTTGTTTGTGCTCTGTTTTTCAGTTCTCCTCTGGTAGATAGTATACATTTATTCATTACAGTCAAAGTGCAATATGGGAAGCACTGGCTAAAAGTAAGTATGTTATGACCAGCAGTTCTGAAATGCTACTAGATAAATAAATCTAGCATTTGAGTTCTGAGCCATTAATTAAATACTAAAGAGTGTTGGAGAGTGGAGAAGCTCTGTAACAATGCAGGAGTGCTGTTGTAATACAAATACTTAAGAGGATTATAAGGAACTACCCACCACTCAACAGAATAGTGACTTTCGCAGAAGTCTTGGCATCAGAACAGAACAGTCTGGATACCATCTATAAAAGGTTAGAGAGGAAGAGCATATTATTGTCAGTCAAGATGGTTTTATGGAAACGTGTTCTGTCAAAAAAAGCTGTCATCACTTGACAAGATCAGAGATTTGGCTGATACAGAAAGCAGAATGAATATAGTGTACTTGAATTTCTCAAAGGCATTTGTCTTATCACTCTAACATCTTGATGGGGACAACCAATGAAACTTGGCTCTAAGAGGTTATATATTAGATGGATTAAAATCTGGCTTCATGGCAGATCTAAAAAGTTGCTGTTGGGAAGAAAACAGGGTGTCTGTTTCCTGAGAAGGTACCTCAGGAATCCTATTTGCTTTATATTATTCAGCATTTAAATGTTATTTAAGTTATTTACTAGCAAACAATATTGTAATTATCATGCTGCATTATTATAGTGTAATCTAAATTATTAAAGTCATCACATTTCTTACAGATATATAAAACATAGTATTTGTAGGAGTAGAGAATACTGGCTATACCTATTCCAAGAAACTCCTGAAAAGGAGTAATTTAGAGTAGTAATTATGAAAGTGAGTACCTATCAGGATACAGGTTTTTACTAAAGTGGTGTTCAAAAGGTGTCTGCTATGAACATTGGGACTCTGCTGAAAATTGGAATAGCAGGTAAACAAACACATGTAGTTTTACCTCTGCATGAAATACAGGTAAGAGTGCTACCTTCCTATGTCCAGTTTAGAACTTTCTATCCAAAACCAACACAACAACATTGATGGAACTTCAGAGAGGGGCATAAAAATGATCCTTAGCTGGAGATGGATTTAAATACATACATATATTTCACTTCTTTCTCTGGAGTATCAAAGTTGACTTAATATATAAAAATAACTCCAGATGAGAACGTGATGCCCTAGTGGGGGAAATTTTCAGTCTTCTTTGCAATAACATAATGAAATAGATGAGTTTACTCTAAAAAAGATGCAGTATTTAAGTGAAGATTATTTCAAGCAGTTCACTAGGGAGTGTGGTAGACTTACCCTCACTTCTGATGTTTTAACATTTTAAGATTTTCTTGTTAAAAAGCATACTTAAATATAATTCCTAGAATCTGTATTAAAATTGAAAAAATCATTCTAGATGAAGCCTGCAGGCATTAAAATCCGTGAAGACCTGTGGTTTGCTGGGGCATGCTGGTTTGACTGAGTTTGTCAAGACTGTCTAATGAACATCCTAGATATCTCTAAGGAAGAGTGTGAGGTAAAATGTAAAGATGTGATTTGGGGGAAGGAAGATGAAACTGAAGTAACAAGGAGACAAGTATTAGTGAGGTAGGAGGAAAAAACTAAACCCTCAAACTCGAGAAAAGGCTAAGAAGAAAAGAGATGTTAGAGAATGAACCACTCCAAACAGATGCTCCAGTCTTAGCATGTACATATTTCATGCCTGTTAGTTATACCTTACTTATTAGTTTCACCTAGCCCTTTTCATTATGGGGAAGAATAAAATGCTTCATTTGGGAGCAAGACCTCACTTTGATTGCCACATATGATCTATTGGTCATTTCAGTAACTTCCCTTTTAATTTGGTTCACATGGGCTAAAGGGAGTTCTTTGCATTTTTGCTGCAGATCATAAGAATTCAGGACTCCTGTTTTTAGCCCTCTCCATTTCTGGACTACAGAATACATCTTTTGGAGGTTTATGAGTTTCTGAGTGCTCTTTTTACAGTAGCTGATAGCTAGCTTGATTCAAAGATTTTCCACTGTAGTCACAGTAAGAGCTGTATTTATTATCTATCAGTTCTTTCTTCTACTACTGAAATGAGAAGGATATCAGATGTTAAAAATTGATTAAAAATTTTGCAATCAAAGGCAACCCCCTGGACACCACCCACAGCCTTTGTTTTTGTTTTTTTTTTTTTTGTTTTTTACCCCAAGATTCTTTGTAAGGTCTTGGGGCCACAACTATAAAAAAAAAAAAAAAAAAAAAAGGAATAAAAATTCTCTTGGGAACTGCACTAGCTAATTAAAACTATGCTTAGCCTTTAGACAAAATCATACCAGTGACTACAGGAAAGCTTGAGATGCAAGTAAGTTTACTGCCATATGCAGAAGTGTCCATGCACACAATTTTTAAGTGATGTGAAAAATGATCTTTTCTATCAGTGGGGGTGAAGGGTGCAACCAGACAGAAGAAAGGTTTGTCAGTTTGTGTATTTCATTTACCCTCGAGTCCTTCCAGTTACTATTTTTTCCTAACAAGTCTTTGTAACAGTGAAGTTGAGAGACAAGCTGAAAATCACATTCATATGCATGAAAGGCTTTTGAAGCAGAGAATTTTTTTCTGAGTTAAACCATGAAGACTGTAACAGAAAAAGAAGAGAGCATTTTTCATTTACTGAACTCCCATGGTTATGCTAAGGTTCTTTGTGCGTTTGTAACCAGCTACATGCCAGCACCAGCTGTTCTGAAGGGAATTGGTGTGCCAGACTTTAAGGAACATGTGGAACATCTTTGTGTTTCAGTAAAGGTGTGTCTGATAGGCAAAACAGTGTGTCTCAGGGAAAAGAGGAGAATGTGGCTGGTGTGCTTTGTCATTCTCTTAAAATATTTTCTGAGAGATGGAAGGCAGTGCCATAATTAGCCTCTTGAAAAAAACTGCAGTTGCTGACAAAAGCATCTGCACAAGATCTTTTGTGAGCCTTTACCTGAGAGTTGTCCAGGTGTATGGCCTTACTGCTGTACCAGGGGCTCTTGCAGCCATTTCCTGCTGCAGTTAGTTTTTGGCTTGGTTTGCATCTGCCCACAAGATCACAGAATCTTGGAAAAGTTGGTTGGAAGGGGTCTCTGAGCATATTCTCACCCAACATACCTCTGAGAGTAGGATGGTTGGTACTGATAGCCCAGGTCAGCTAGGGTTTTGTCTGGAAGCAGCTTGGAGATTCCACCATCTTTCTGGATTACGTCTTACAATGCTACATTACCCTTCTGGTAAAAGACATTTTTCTTCATGTTCAACATGATCTTCTCAAGCTACTAAAAGCTGTGGCTTTTGTTCTTTGCCAAGTTTCTGAATTTAGTAAAATGTGCTAATTGCTGTCTTTTCTGCAGCAAAATTTCCTTCCAGTGCAATATCACCATATAAGATGACTCTTTATGAGCATCAATGGGCAGTTTAAGTCTCTGTAGTCCATTCCTTGTGCTGGCAAGACTTCTGAGAATGCAACAGTATGGCCACTTTTCATTGTTACACAATACTGTAATATCTATGGGCATCAATTTGACAGAAGATTATGACTAAAAGAAACAGCTGTAATACTCTTGCCATAATCAGAGCTCTTGCACTTCCACTGTAAATTTAGATCATTTTCATTAGATATTCACTGAACTGGTTAAGATAATTTTAGACACTTAATCACTGTAGTGTTATTAAATAGTTGCATACTAATGTGTTCAGATGACTTGTAAGCCTCATGTAATCAGTGGCCAGTTGAGCCATCACAGCGGGTTAAAAGGAAAAGACAATTCTGTCTTGCTGGCTTTAGCTATATTGAAGTAAATGAAGCATGTTTTAATCATGGTGGGGTATTACTAGATTATCAGATCTGGGACTGATGCCCTTTTATTGGCCACAATACCACAATATGAAATGAGCCCAAGTATGTTTCTGATGTGCTTATTTGCCTATTTTGTTTTGTTTCTGTTTTAAATTTATTTTTGTTTATTTGTTTGTTTTTGTTTTGTTTGGGGGATTTGTTTTCATTTGTTGTTTGCTTGTGGGCTTTTTTGTTTGGTTTTAGTTTTTTTTTAAATCTGTTTGTGGTGGGGGTTGTTTAGCCCTAAAATCTAGTTACATCCAAGATGACAGGAGTTTCAAAGAGACAGCTTATACAGGATTTCCAAACTAGTGTTTCTGGTATGGTGAAAATGAATATAAGGATAATTTTAAAAGAAAAAACAGGATTAAATTCCTGTTTTAATTCAGTTTACCTCCAGTTATAATTTTTTATTTACTTTATTATACTTTCTGAGTGTAACATTTGATCTGTACTTGAGAAATACCACACACTTGGTGGCTTTCAGTGACGAGAGTGAATGATGGGTGATGGAAAAGCTGAGCAGAAGGAGTTAGAAGTGTTTGTATGTGCTGCATCACGGGAGGTCCATGTGTTACTTTGGGATAGGACTAGCAGTATTCCATCTTGCTCTGTACAACAGCAGCTTTGACTTACTGTGCATATTAATAAAACGGGAAGAAAGTAAAATGATCAGTCTCCTTCTTCACTGCTTCTAATTAATAAGCAGTATTGTGATAGGAAGATACTTATCTTTGGGCTGCACACCCTTGTCAAATGAGACTAATTTCCTTCAGAAATCTGTTGTATTGCTACAGTTTTGTTCATCATACTGCAGCTTTGTCTTTAATACTGTGCTGAGACAAATCAGACTAATATGACATTATCAGTCAAATGTATAGTCCATATGTCAGCCCGTGCTTGCGTACATGCAATGTGGAACACAACTAGCAGGCTGCTTCATGCTCCCAATAAATCCATTTCCAGGGCAAGTAGTTCCTGTGCATTTTTCAAACCATTTTAAGAGCTGCTCTTAAGAGCACTCCCATACAGTGTTTGGGCTTCTCCCTTTCAATCACTGATGAACTGCCTCCCTAGCTTGTTTCAGTGCAGTGCTGGCATGGTAAGGAGATGAAGTGCAGTGTAATTTTTCCTTTTGACTTGCAAGAAGTCTTGACCATTTCAATTTGTTAAATATTCAATGGCACTTTTCCAGGGAGCAGTTTGTAGCCCTGGTGTTTTCTCCAAATGTCTTGTGAAACTTCCCTTGTGATTTCAAATTAATATAGCTTTTTCTTTTTGTACATAATGAAATGTAATTTAATGCTGTCTTTTGCAGTTGTGCTCAGAGATGGCTGGATTTCAATATTAATTGAACCACACACTGCTGCTTATATAAATTATAAAACATGCTGAGATCTCTAGGGGAAGAGAATCATTAAAAAGAGGGACTATTGTTGCTATTACTTTTGTTACTAGAAGTAATTATTACCTTTTTATTTCTGGAAATTCTATACAGCATTTTTTCTCTAGGAGCTTTCATTGTCTTGAGGCTTTTCTTGTGGTCTTTAAGCTTTAATTTGCAGCCTTAGGAAATCTTTTACATACAGTCTGAGACAGATTTTGTTACCGAAGAAAGCCCTCCTGCTGATGGAGTTCTGTGTTTAGTTCTTGGCAGAGCTGGGGAAGCACTTGGCTTGGTTTGCCTGCTGTTGATCTTTTTCATGTAGCCTTGTGTGAGATCTTGATAATTCTGAATTGCAGCTCAAAGGAAAGAGGACCACAGTGTATTTCAAGAATACTGCAAATAAATTATTCTATTTGATTTGAAAACTTGGTTTGATAAGTTTTTTTAGACGTATAAATGATGCAGTTCCTTTTAGCAGCAGGACTAAAATGGTGATAATGTAGTTGGGCATTCAGTGAGGTCAGCGAGGTGCACTTCTACACTGTTAAAAATGCATTTTGAAAGAAATGAAGGCACTGTTATACCAACAAATGTAGCACTGACTTACCTCTGGGTTTTTTTTTCTTGCATTTATGTGTTAAACCTTTTAATTACTTACTGGCTATACCCTTATTGTGATACTGCCTGCGTGTTTGGAACAGGAGGTGAATACAGCAGCAGACTAGTTTTGTTGTGGTTTTTTGACAGTTTAAAAGTAGTGATGGTCTACTGATACAAATGGATTTATGTTAACTTACAGATATAAGGGTTTGTTCAGTCCTTCTGTGTCTTTGAGTTTGGTGTGTCCTCCTGTGCCCTATGAATTATAAGCTTGCAAAAAATTATGTAAATCAAGCCAGTCTGTGTCAAACACTGAACGTCTAAACGTGGATATTTATCTTAGACTAGTTTCCCCAGGTCCCCTAGTGGTAGCAATGGGTTCTTTCGGGAGGCAGCCAAGGACAATGTCATTTAAGCTGTAGTTATAAATTGTATTTTGGATGCTTGTATTTCTGTCTGTGGATGCTATGAGGTGATCAACTTTCTAATTTAGGCCCCCAAAATCAGATTATATGAAACCTGCTTGCTTTTGGGATTTCTGCCTATACTCTGCAGTGTCTGGATACATATCGGATATTAATGATCCCATGTGCTGCAGCCCAGAGATGGTTTGCCTTTATGACAGAAATGTGCTGTTATCAAGCATCAATAACTCAGGAGTTTCCCTTTAAGATATCACAGTGTTGTGTGACAACATCAGCCATAGTCTTCTGACACAGTCACCAAGCAGGTATCAGATGCTCTTTTGCAACAGTCTCATTATAGGAGAATGGAGCTGTGCAGCCACTGGCCAGTAACAATGTAGTTTGACACTAACTGATGAAGCTTTTTATATTGTGACACTTGCTTGTAATTTTACACTGCTTTGAATCCTTATTTATTCATCTTGTTTGCCTTGTGCAACAAGGTTATGATCCCAAACGATGTCTGTGTTACAAGGAGTAAGAATGAAATACCGTACCTGTTATTTATACCTTCCTTTCATTTGAAGTAACTTAATTTCTGCAGAAGAGTGTTTAATAGTCTGCTAAAATAGCTCTGAACTTGTGACATGACAACACAAGAATAAAATACAACTACAGCAAGCTCCCTGGAAATTAATTTGGTTCCATTTCAAAAGCACTGCTGATGCCCAGGTGTGTGTGGGAGGAACCTGGTATGTACAAACATGATAGATTTGTGATAGGGGACAGCTTATAATGTCCAGAAGATGCATCCTGTATCAAGTGGTAGGAAGAGAAGTGCTTTCTGCTCTGTATGCATTATTAAAAATAATAACCATCTGGTGGGTGGAAAACTGGAAGAAACTTTACTTAGCGACTCTTTGCCTTTAGTACCTTCTCTTTATAAGAAATCTTAAAATTGAAATATTTGAAGTTAAATGAGTAGCATAAAATAGCTGGAAATTGTTTCAACTTGGTTGCAAGCACCCAGTTAATTTCACAGTGGAATTATGGATGGTTTTCCAGTGCTTTTTATCACTAGCATACATTCCTATATTAAAAGTGAGGAACAGAAGACTTTACCTTGCTATTACCTTTGGTCCCTGAATGAAGGATCTCAGAGTATGAAGTCCGTCCAGAGGGCTAAGGTGGGATGCCCTGCTCAAAGAATCACAGACACCAGAGACTGCAAATGGCTTAGGGACAAGGGCACTTAAATCCAGAGAATCTGAAGGTTCATGCATGCATTAGTTCATTAATTTTGCTGCAGGGACAGAAGCAGCTTTCATTGTACCAGTACAGGCTGGGGGCTGACCTGCTGGAAAGAAGCTCTGCAGAGAAGGATCTGGGGTCCTGGTGGACAACAAGCTGTCCATGAGGCAGCAGTGTGCCCTGGGGGCCATGAAGGCCAACGGTATCCCGGGGTGCATTAGGAAGAGCGTTGCCAGCACGTCAAGGGAGGTGATCCTGCCCCTCTGCTCAGCGCTGGTGAGGCCATACTTGGAGTGCTGTGTCCAGTTCTGGGCTCTTCAGTACAAGAGAGACTTGGAGCTCCTGGAGTGGGTCCAGTGGAGGGCTACAAATATGATTAAGGGTCTGGAGCATCTCTCTCACAAGGAAAGGCTGAGAGGCTTAGGGAGCTGCTCCAGTTCAGCCTTGAGAACAGATGACTGAGAGAGGACCTTATCAGTGTCTATAAGTGTCTGACAGGAGGGTGCCAAGAGGAAGGATCCAGGCTCTGCTCAATGGTGCCAAGCAATAGGACAAGAGGCAACAGGCAGAAACTGATGCACAGAAGGTTCCACCTGAACACGAGGAAGAGCTTCTTTACTGTGCAGGTGACCAAGCACTGGAACAGATTTGCTGTAGAGTCTCCCTCACTGGAGATATTCAAGGACTGTCTGAATGCAATCCTGTGCTGTGTACTCTAGGATGACCCTGCTTGAGCAGGGAGGTTGGACCAGATGACCCACTGTGGTCCCTTCCAACTTTAGCCTTTCTGTGATTCTGTGGTTCTGTGAATTCTATTCAGTTGGAAATTCTTGGAAGAACAGGTGATACTTTGAAGATTATTTCTCCATGCTTTAGATCCAGATTTGGATTTTGGATTGTCTGCTCTCTAAACACAGTTTAAGGTTACTTGGATTTAAGTTGTTAAATGTAGAACCTTGCTGAGAAATTCAGAAGCAGGCTGATTTGGTACAAGTCTGAATAGTAATACAAGGTCTGGGTCTTGGTTAACACCTGGCATTTTTAATCTGGCTGGTTTCTGTTTCCAAAGCTGTGAAGTTCCCAAGCGATGTTCTATTACTGCTGTTTTAAGAGGGTTTGTTCCATTGTCATGATTTCATTCCCATTGAGTAATGGTGTCCACCCTTTCCAAACTTCCCAAACATTTGCAGTTAAGAGGCAAGACTCTTCCTCACTTTTTTTCTGACATTGTGACTGGAAATACTTAAACATCCATCACAACTGCAGTGGAACTGCGGGGTAAAGTTATCTGTTCATTCATCTGCCTGCCCTCCTGTCTGTGGGGACTTTTTTATATAAGCTGTTATGGAGCAAATACAATTACCAAGAAAAGTAAAAGTAGGGGTTTTTTTTAATCTTTTGGGACCAGCAGCCTCCCACAGGAGGAGATCTGACATGTTTTACTTCAGTAAACTCATTCTTTCTGTCTGTCTCCCTCTAGTTTCTGAAGTACAATTTAATGATATTTTGGTCTTTTCTGTTCCAGTGGTGCATCTGCTTCCATTTTTCCTTCAAGTGCTTTTATGATTCTTCCTGAAGTGTCTGTTGATGTGACGTTTGCTCAGTTACCTTTTTCACTGTCCTAGATGTAGGCATTTTAGCTGTTTCTAATTAAAGACACAGGCAAGCAGCAAAAGATACTAACAATAACAGCACTGTTATCTCCTCATCAGTGGTCTGTTCCTACACCTCCCTCTTACTTAGGCAGTTCTTTCTGGCCTTTTCCTCAGCTTATGCATTGTTATCTGATTCAAGCAGATAGACTGTGTGGTGTTCCTGAGGAGTTAATTGCTATTTTCTGAAAATTCCCCATTTCCCTTACCTACTGTAGTGTCAATTTTTGCCTGTTAGCCAGCTCTCCCGTTAAATGAAAAGATGCTCTTCTGGGAGAGCCTGTGGATTTCAGTGACTGCAGAATCACATGTTTGGAAAAAAATAAATTATCTCTGGTACCTAGAACCAAACTCACACTGAATTAACCTGGACTGTAAACTGATATAATTTATGGAACAAATAATGATAGGGACAAATCCTGACTATGCATATCAGTTCATTGACTAATTTAATAGAAATTAGTCAAGTTAGTTGGGTCCTACAATTTGAAGTGCTTGATACTCTGTCAAAGCAAAGATGTTATTCAAAATCTGTGGCATATCCTTGGTTTTCTGTATAGTTTTCTCTGTATTACCTTAACTACTGAGCCAGAGAAGGGCATCATTTTGTCCTCCAAATGCCAAAGGAGATGCGCAACCTCTGGTCTGTCACTTGTTAGTTTCCTAGAATCATAAAAAATGGTTCAGGATAGGACCTCATAGTAACTCAGTGTGTGTTAATTTTTTTTGTACTCAAAACAGGGTCATGGAGGGTGAATCAGTCCCTTGCTCTTTGAAATCTGTGGTCAAGCACTGCCCATAACCTACCCAGAGAATCAGATTTGTCTGGTTATTACCATGGAGGTAGATCCTGAGATATCTGGATCTCACCTTTGATATGGCCCAGGGAGGAAGGATGCTTTGATTCCTATTGGCAACTCCGTATGTGTAAACTGAATCACTCCCTTTTGCAATAGCAAATTTGTATTCAAGAAAAGCATTGACATCTTAAACTCTACTGTGCCACCTTAGGACACAGGCAGGGGTTTGCTATCCAGTTAGTGCCTGTTGCTGAGAATGGCAGCCCTGAGCTGCACTTCTCCCGGTTTCTGGTTTCACACACTGTCTACAATCTGCTGCCAAATGCAAACATGTTCCTTTCTGCCTGAGAGTTAATGGAAGCACACTCAGCAACATACAAAACACATTTAGACTCATAAAACATAAATAATACCATTTGGTGGTGACATGCTGTATTAATGGATAGATCAGTCATATTTCCTTGCCATTATCTCAAGTCCCTGCCTGAAACTCATTGGCTAAAGGCAACTGATGCAATACATTTTAGCTTAAAACCTCCTCAAAACCTCAAAAGACTTTCTTGTCATCTTTGAAAGTTGGCTCTCACTGAAGTGAGAGGCCGTCTTTGCCCAGGAATATCCCTTCTGCTGCCTCTTCAGAGCCAGGCACAGAGAACTTTTTGCACCATCTGTATTAGGGTTGGACATTGCAGAGAAAAGAACTCAGCAGCACTTGCAGTTGACTCTGTGACTCTTTTAAAGAGGGACAGATGGTCCTTTCTGGACCCTAGTGGACCAACCCTACAAAGGAAATATGGGGTAAATAGAACCCTTTTACAGGTTCTAAGTTAGAACGGGCACTGCATTCCCAAGTTGATTAAAGCCAGTGGCACAAGATAAGGCACTAATTTGTTTAGTTCACTAAAACAGGCCATAGTTTGCCTTTAGTTAAGTGCATTTGACTGTAAAAGTAGACCAACCCAAAGAAGGGATATACCCATGGAGTTACATTTTAATAATAGTTCCCAGTTAGTGAATTATTTACTGAATATAAAATTTTCTTTCCCCTAGAAAATGTTTCTGTTCATGTGGGCCTTCAGATAATTCAGATTACAATGTCAGTATCTCCTCATGCGGCTTAATTTGTGCTCTGGTCACAGTCTTTGGTGCCTATGGCATGTGTCTTACTGATTCTCAGCCCAAGTTTCCTGGTCTTGTTTCTTTGTTATGTAGAAACTATGGCATTTATCTGTGTATCTGCATGTTACTTTGGAATTGGATCCCAAAATATGACTATTGAAATTGGGATTTCAGAATTCTCTTACTCTCACTCACTACAGTGCTTCTGTTCATGTATCTTCATGACTATGCTTCTTCCTATGAGTTCTCCCCACTTGATGGCAGTACAACAACACTTACAGAAATAGGGAGTGCAGAAAAGCCTGAAGACTTGTACCTCAGCAGTGGTGAAAATGCATCATTTATGGTAACTGCTTACTTAAACTACCATGTGCCTTGTTTAAACTGGCTACATCTGTGTATGTTCTCCCTACAAGGCCCCAGCTGTGAGATTTTAGTAATGTGTATGTCCTGCTTAACTTGGTCTTCCAGAAACTAACATTTTAGCTGCTCGTTTGTAGTAATATTAACCTTTATACAACAGGCAAGAATTTTTAACAATTAAGATGATGACTGTTCTCTAATATGTGAAAGCATTGCATGTAAAATAGCACTCATAGTTCAGGAAAAGCTAGAATATAATCTCCAAGAACAAAGAGAAAATGTAGTAATTAAGAGACTAGAGCCATATCAATGACCACAGTGGTTCACTTCTGGCTCTGTCTGGCAAGACTTTGTGGTAAACACCCAGTTGTCAACTCAGTGCAGTAGGATCTGAGACACCTTGAAACCAGTCTTGTTCTGTTTCTGATGCTTTGATCTTTTGTGCTTAATTGATGCTGACAAGTGCTAGAGAATATCTGAGTGCAGTGACCTCTTTTTCCCATTTGATTTTCTCATTTTAGTTTGAAACCAGCCCTATATAGGATATAAATAGTGAGGCTATTTACATACCGTATTCTGCTCCAGAGGATCACCAGGCAATTTTCAACTTAATACGCTTGGCATTACTAAAATAAAGCTACTTCTGGCATAACTGTTAGGGCTGCTTTGGCTGTGGTTATAAACAGAAATTTGGACTCTGTGAAAAAGTGCCAGGGGGATTTTTTATGTTTCAAGAAAGAAGACAAAACCTTTCTTCTGAAGCTTTTTTTTCAAAAACGGTTTTTGCTGCAAAGCATGTTGTATAGTACTGCCTACAGCTGCCTTAGAAGGATGAAAGGTTGGGGCAGCCCTTTGAGCATTTGACACTGGCTCTGGGAGTCCAATTATGCCAAGCCTGATGATGAGACTCTTAAAGCATCCCTTCTAGCATTTTAATTAAAGCAATCAGGCATAAGACTGGCAGCAGAACCACTTATGGAGAGCATTTCCATCTAAGGTTGAAAATTAAAGGAAAAAAGATGGTGCTGAGCATGGGTAAAAGAACCTTAAATTGCTTGATCTCTTGTGATTGTAAGGAGGTAGGTTGAGTGAGAAGTGATAATAAAGTGAGGATTCCTAAGAAGTGGAAATGCTAAAGTCAGAGTAATCTGCAAGAATGAGAAGTTGTCCTGCTTTTACTTCATTCTTTTTATGTAATGAAATCATATTAGCCATGTTTTGTAGTACTTACTCTGCACATAGGTGCTCAAAACCAAAGTTCTGTCCTTCTGCATTTTTTGTTAGTTATCCTACAGCCATGGAAAGGTGGAGTTAAATGCATGAGGTACACTCCTTAAAAACAAGAAAACCCAACTCTTTCTAGGGTGGAGTACTCTAGACTGGGTTTATACCCTGCCATGGTATGTATATTTGTTGTGGTCCTGGCTGGGGTGAAGTTATGTAGTTGACTTCCTTCATAGCAGCTCACAAGGTGCTTGTGCTTTGTGGCTAAAACAGTGTTGGTAACACCGCTGTTTGGACTACTGCTGCATGTTGCTTGCACAGTGTCAAGGCTTCCCCCTATGAATAGTCTAGCAGTGGGCAAGAGATTGGGTGGGAACATAGCTGGGAGAGCGACCTGAATTAACCAAAGGGATATTCCATACTGTATGGTGTGCTCAACAGTAAAAGTTCATGGCAAAGTGGCATTTTTCTTTCCAAGCAACTGTTACATGTGGGGATGCATTGTTCCCCAGAAAGTGGCTCAACATCTGCCTGCTTGCCAGTGGCAAGGTGTGAATGCCCACTTTTTGCTTTGGTTACACAGCTTTTGGTTTTCTTATCAAATTGTCAGTCTCTCTATCTGTAAGCTATTTTCCTTCCTTTGATTTTTTAAATTATTGTCTCACAGGAGACTTGAGTGATCCAAGGAAGAATGGGTGTTTGTTTGCTGGCTAAGGTCAGCACCCTGTGCTATTGCATCCTTCTTGGGATTTTTGTCCAGGATTTGTTGGGAATTGTATTCATGCTGCCTTTGTCCTTCACTTTGCCTGGCCTTTCCTGCTGTCCTTCACTCTCACACAGGCCTGTCTGCAAAACAGGATCAGTTGAAGCTGATGAAATAAAAAAAAAGCTCCTTATGGACAGGATGGTACAAAGGTGAATATTCAGCTGTTCAAAGGGAGAAGGTGTGATGATGCTCACTAATGCCTTCCAAAGAATCCTAAGTATGAGGTATGTATTCCTAAACTGATAGGTTTTGAAAAACACCTGACTAAAAAGCATCAGGACCTTGAGCTTTTTTGTGGATACTCTTATTTCTATAGCAGGCTCCACTGAAAAACTGTGTCTGAGCAAAAAGGGGAAAAATGGATCTGAATTCAGACTTTACAGCTTATATTGTTAAAAATTCCCACAATAGAATTTGAATTAAAAGATGCCAGTGAAATTAGAGTAGGTTACAGAAGTTTGTTTATTGTCTGTGTTACATAAAACTTGATTGAATTTGCTTTACATTTTTTGGACCAAGTCATACTCAAAGCCATTACTAGCTGCTTTGAGAATATAAGAAGAGGATTCAGATTCTCTTAAATTAAATGAATACTGAGAGCAAAAAAATTATGAAAGATTTGAATTTTTGATTTCTCTTCTTGTTTCCAGACATCTAATGTAACTGATGCAAATTCATCTTCTGCACTACTCAGATGATAAACCTGTCATTAGAAATATGACTTTTGAAATGTCCATCTTTCCACAGGAATCCATAATTGGCCAATCTTATTAAAAAAAAATAAAAAAGGAAAGTAGGTAAAATAGGAAAGCAAAAGTACTGAAGTTGATATTACTGAAAATACTAGGCTCTAAGACCTTCTGCTACTGAAATAGCTAAGCCTTGCTCTGCTGCATACTTGAACATTCCAAGGTTGTTAGGGGCATCAGCACTGTGAAATTTCTTCTGGGGAATCGTGTTTGAACTTCTAGTTTTACTAATTTCATATGGTGTTTCATCCCAACAAATAGAAGAAATTGTCAAACCACAAATAATGAATACATTTCTTCTTTACTATTATTTTTATTCTCACTGTAGTGAGGTTAATAATACACTTGCATGTGGTTCTTGAATCATTTTGGCTATTAAAAAATGAAACATCATGCCTTGCAATTTTCCTTTCCCTTGCTCTTCCCTTTGTTCTCCAGCAGGGACTATTTTGAATGTCTTCAGTTCATTAATAGCTGAGTATCTTAGGATCACACTAGTGAGACTAGAGGTTTTTTCCCTTCTTGATATTCACAGAATCACTTGCTTCCCTCCTTATTCCCAAAATGGATATCATCACTGATCTGGGCAGGTCATGCAGAAAATGCTCTCAAGGCTCAAAGGAGTAAGCAGCACAAAGTTTTCATAGTATGGATTGGGTTGGAAGTGACCTTAAAGATTGTCTAGTTCGAAGCCCCTTCCACAGGCAGAGGACCTTCCTGTAGACCAGGCTACCCAGAACCCCAGCCAGCCTGGCCTTGAATACCTCCATATAGTAACCCTTTTGGAATCAACACAAGTAAGCCCTCTTTCTGGTATCTTGTTCCTTTCTGTCAGCCTGCAGCCTCTGCCTGTCCAAAATACTGCTGACCTCAAGAATAACAGAACAGGGGTTGTAGAAGAACTTTGTATTTCTCAGTCCTTATAACTGCATCCTGTACATAGAACAGATTCTTTTTAATTATAAAGAATTTGCCTTGATAGCAAGATTTGTGAAGCTTAGTTTCTCTTCAAAGCTCAGGCAAATATCTGTTAGTTGATTTGAACTTTGCAGTTTCAGGATTAATCAGTCTCAGACTGCCCAAGCAAAACATGTTCCAAATCAAAATTGCTTTGTTCTCTCAGCAAAGCAGAATAAAGTCACTACCTTTGCATCATAAACAAACTGCAGTTCTTTGGAAACTGGTTCCAGGCCTGTGGCCCTCTTGATGAATGTGATCAGTCTTGAGTTTGAATAAAAAAACTCAAGACATCAGTAAATTCTATGTAATTTAGTGTTTTGGAATATATTACACATGGCATCCGTGAAGCAAGACAGTTAATTACTTCCAAGGATCTATCTGAAGCAGATCTGCCAGTGCCTGTAAATTTTAACAGGTATTGCCCAGTCAACTGTGACTAGAGCTTTACGTAAAATCCATCTTGGCTGTTAGGCCTGAAACCTGATTAATCCACAAAGCTAATCAGGATTTCGTAATGTTAAAACTTTGGGATCAGGGAAAGTGGCAGCTCCTCTGGTGGAAGTTCATTGGCTGTAAAACATCACAAAAATTGTCCACCTCAGGCAATACTGAATTCTTAAAACATGGTATGATTAGTGTGGAATGCCAGAATAATGAGAGGTTTATACAGGTGTTTTCCCACTTGCCAGGTTAGTTTTAATTGCCATATGTAGAAGCCAACTTGAATTAAAAGGAAAAAGCAACAAGCCAAATTCAGAGGTGACATAAATAGCATGTAATTTACACACAGCTATGGCAGTGTATGTGCACAGCAGTGTTTTGTGGGCCATGTGCTAGGGGGCAAAATGGCCAGTCTGTAGGCTGGGGATTGTGCTGATAGCTTCTGCAGCCCAGTCCTGCCTTGTTCAGAGTTTGAAATAATCCAGTCTGCAGCAGTACACCTGAGTAGTGCATTTTCACTGGGATTTTGTCTTTAGCTCTGAATTCTCTCTTTCTGCCTCCTCCTTTCAGCTAAATTTTTGCCAGCTGTACAATGAAGTCCAAGAGCTGAAGGACAGTGCTGGAATGCCGTCATGATGGCTATGGTCTAGCTGCATCTAGAGACCTGTTTCATGGAAGGGACATCTTTTTTTCTCTCTGCTGACTAGCCTTTTTGATGGAGTAGGCAGAGTATTCTCTCTCCCTTTAAAAAACAGGCCCCCAATTTTTAGCTTTCACTTTAAAGCTTAATTTTCCAGAGCAGTGAAAATAATGCAAATGAAAGCGAAATTTTCCCTTGTGGGATAACTGGCAAACACATCGACATGAACAAGAACTTATTTATGTTGAGGGTAACAGAGCACTGGCACAGGCTGCCCAGGAAGATCTCCCTGTGTGGAGACATTCAAAACCCACCTGGAAGAGTTCCTGTGTGACCTGTTCTAGGTGACCATGTCTTGGCAGGTTGGACTAGGTGACCTCCAGAGGTCCCTTCCAATCCCTTCTGTGTTTGTGATTTCTGCTGTGTTGTTTCATAGAGGGTCCTATATTCCCAGCTTGGTGGGAGTTTAAACCTTTCCCAGTGTCTTTTAGAAAGAGCTCTCACGTCTTTACAAGGTGATTAGCAAACAGTTTTGCTCCTGAATAATTTTAAGGAGGCTCAGAAAAACCTTTACACTAGCAAATGAACACTGTCTGCCAAAACAGAAATAACTCCCACGTGCTTGAAAGCCACGAGAAAAAGGCCACACTTCTTTCATTGCCACTTTCCTGACAAGTTTAAATATAGGCAAACCTGCAGATAGTGATGTAATGTCAATGCTCTACTCTATTTGTGAGCAGTTATTAGTTAATAACCACATAAAACAGTCCTGCATGAAAACATACAGCAAGCCAAATAACGTTGCCAACTATCAAAGCTGTAATAGATAACTTCTTATCTTAAACTGTGTCTCCTGTTGAAAAAACATCATTAAATTACACCTTTTTATTCAACAGGCAGTGAGCTTGTTTATACCCTACTGTCCAGTTTTGTACTATCACTTACAAATGTTGAAAATCATGGTAGCGCATCATCAGAACAAAATATTTCACTGACACTTTTCATAGTTTTTGATGTTTTTATTTTCCCCTGTTTAAATCTTGACATAAGTAGAGTTAGGTCTCAACAGCAGCTTCCTAAGATCTTAGTACTTCATCCTTCTTGTAGTAAAACAGTGAAATAATAGTTCAGTGATTCCCCTGCTAGCCCTGTAGACTTAATACAACCACAGGACATAGAGGTAGATGATTTTATATCATGTATGCAAAAGCTAATTTAGCTGACCATTTTGCTGGAAACATCTTTATTACTAGGGAGAAGAGATGAAAACAGCAGCTTGAATTGTCAAAATTGAGTCAGCAGACATTGAGTGATTTTTAATATTGACATATTTGGTCTTGAAATATTTAGAAACCCAAAGTATCTTTCCTAAGGGGGCCAGATTGAGTACTGGCCTTGAGTATATCCTAGGTGCTGGCAGCAGGGACCTGAGAGGGAAAGAATGGAGGGAGGATTCACTGAGAATACATTTCCTGTATTAATTAATGATGCTCCACTTTTTTAACCATAAGGGGGAAAGGGCACTAAGTGTGTGAATGTGCAATGTGTCCTAAAATTTATGGCTGGGAATCTTTCTGTAGCTGACAATGGCACCTATTGGTGACCCCTTTGTTTTATATTTCCTCACCTAAAGCTATTTAAGCAGAAAATTGCCTGTAAAGCAGCAGCTTGCTCCTTGCTCCAGGCACAAGAGGGAATGGAGAAGGAAACAAGTTGATACTGGGTCAAAACTGATAGCTGGCAAGCCACTGTAAAAGTCACCTTTCCTATGTCCTCCCTCTGTGCCTGTTTTAAATCATTGACTCTTGGGTTCTCACAGTATCTGTTAATATCTGGTTATAAGCAATGCCAAGGAAGAATTAGCAAATGTGTTGCTGAGGAAAAATGAGATGAAGAGCTCACTGTGTATCAGCAAGAGAAGTGGTATCACAGCCAATTTTTGTGAGATCTACTGAGATTTGAGGGTGGACAGGAGAAGGAGGATGAAATTTTAGGAATAGGAGAACACTTTCCACAAGCTCTAAGCAGGTGTTAGTGCCAGAGACATGAGCAGAATGCCAAGAAGCTCAACACATATGTGCTGGCAACTTGTGCCGAAGATTTAAAAACTCATCATAAAGAAAATTATCCCACTTCCTGAGAAACAAAAGGAGATTTTATCCTCCTTCCCCGACTACTTACAATGGCAGATATGGGCACTGTTCCACAAAAAAATAATAGAGAATCCCTTTATGCTCACATTATTTGAAAAGTTGAATTATTTCTAGTAGGAAAATCTCATTTGGGTCATCCCCAGCAGGTACTGTTGCATGGGGTTGTTCCTTTCTGAGGTGCAGGACACTGTACTTGCCCTTGTTGAGCTTCATGAGTTGTCAGCCCATCCTTGTTTAACCCACCAGCCTGTCAACCTGCCTTCTGTCACAGCAAGTGGTGTGGCTGGTCACACACCCAGCACTGTATCAGGGAAGCAGTGCCCACGTCTTACTTCGCAAAATCTTATTGATAAACTTACCTGGTTTCCTCCAGCCTGTATTAAAATAGTGGTAAATCCTACCCACAGTGAGAAAATCTTGTGATCAGGATGATGGTTAAACAGTAGAGAATATAAACTTTTTTTTTTTTTTTTGCTGGGGAGGGCAATGGGATTGGGAATTCTGGAATATGGGTATTACCAGACGTATTTCTTAAGTACTGGAGCAATAAACAAGTCCATAGCCTCATTATGCAAAAAGCACTTAAAAGTTTGTCTCTTGACTTTGCCTTTAGTTTCAAGGACTGGCTGCCTGGATTCAAATGTGCACCTGAGCAGGCTTCAGAGATACACCAGATACCTGCAGGTGTCCCTGGCACAGGAGTGCTGCCAGAGCTGCTGTCCCTGCTGCCAGCAGCACTTCACATCCTCACAGGGCACTGCAGCTTCTCTGGTTCTCAGGGCTGCAGTGCCAGCTTAGATTTCTTTGCATTTCAGCAGGAATTTTGATGAGCACTTCTTTCTAACTTCCATTTAGCCTGACTCCTACTCTGCTCACATGAGTGAGTTAATTTACTCACATCTGCAGTGGGGAAGAAATGCAATTTAAAATGGGAGCATTTTGAGTATGTGTATATGGTACAGGCAATACTACACTTACCTATTAGGACAAGGCAATGAAGTAGGGCCAAGGTGATCCAGTTTTGTCAGAAAAAAGGTAGATGGTGGAAATATGCACTTCGTAACTTGTATCATTACAACAATTCTAGATTTCTTTCTGAAATCTGACTACGAGTGAAGCTTATTTTCTCTGTATGCAGAATTTTCTGAGCTTCTTACACAGTAATGCCCAACCAGTCCTGAATAATTTCTTTGGATTTAGGGATTCATTCTTGTTCTTTGTGCTAGTGTGTGCATCATAGGCTTGTGAATGTCTTGGGAAGTGAAAAAGCATAAAGCTTTAGAAAACCTACAGTTTGGTCCCACATTAAATAAACATCTTTCTGCATCATTTGCAATATCAGGACAAGGAACTCGTTTTCATGCATGTGAAAGTGATCAGGAGAGATAACTGTGAAGCTATTTGTATTGTTAAGTATCTACAGTATGAAAAAAAATACACGTTTGAGTGGTATGGGCTTTTTAAACTCACACTTTAAATAATTAGAGCTTTAGTAAAGCAAGTAGAGAATATTTTATTTTAACCTTCAGGCTAATGACTGCTCCTTCAAGGAAATGGGTGTACTTCTGTGAATATAAATACTTTTCTCTTTCAATCACGTTCTAAATCAATCAATTCTAAGGAGCAGATGCATTAAATTTTGTGTGGTTTTGCCTGAATTTCACAATGCTTTCCTGTTTTCCAGACATGTCCTTCTCTGCAAGTTGTCAGCTTCATTATTAGGTTTTTGAAGACCTTGTAACCTTGAGGCGAAGCTATCCTATGCCTAACAAGTAGAGGTCTCTTGTCTTGAAAAATATAAATACAGGGAAATCAAAAAATACCAAGAAAGTGCTGGAGCCCCATTTCCCTTCCCTTTTTCCTCTCATGGGTCTCAAGGGCTGCAGACAGTTCTGGTTACAATTCACACAGTCATTTATCATAAAACAAGATGTAGGGATCTCTCATATCTTTACTACAAGTATGAAATAATTGCTAATAAATTTTATGATAAAGTCTACCTACAGCAGGTTTTTCCTCTGATAATTTCGTTTATGTGTTTGCATCATGTTCTTCTGTCAGTCTCTACATATCAGTACAAGCTGAAAGGATGACGTGAAATTAATGGTTGCTGGGATTATATTTTCCTCATTGGTGTCCTGTGGAGACAAGCAACCCATCTTTTATCCTTAGTTTGGTGTTTCTTACCTGTCAGGAGCACAACTAGATCTGATCTTGCCTTCAAGGATTGGATTTGTGGCCCTTCCCTAGTGATGAGAGGAGGTCGGCTAACACATGTGTCTGCCAATTTGGAGAAAAAGGTGCTCACAGGCATTGTTCTTTCCTATTTTGCTTGAGAGGCTTTACTTCTACTGTTACAAAGGTATAAGGAAGGATTAAAAATCAAAAAAGTTACTCCTGATGAACTGTAAAGTAGAATTGTTTCTATCTCAACTTTCTGTGCTTGAGCTGCCACATCAGAAGTATTGTGAGATCTACATATGTAAGAGATACTGCCCTGGTGGCTTCTTCCAGTTAGAAGAAATGTTACATAATGTGGTTATATTTATGACTGAATGTCCTCCTCTAACTGCTGTGCCTTCCTTATCTTTTAAATTGAAAACTTATGCTTCCAACAATATCTAGAAAAAAAAGAATGCACGAGAGATCATACAAAAGCCTAGTTGTTTGTTGGAGACCCACTTTAATGTCTGGCTCTTGTTTTCTTGACTTGGAGTGAGTGCATGGAGAGACAGCAACCGCATCTGCAGTCAAGCAGAGGGGAAGGTGTTGAATTGCTCAATCTCAACACCCAACAGTGCTATGCTGGCATGAAGTGGGGATCTACACAAAAGCTCCCTCCATATGAGCTGTAAACTAGTCACTTCTCTACTGAATTCCATCTTTTCCATGGTAGTCCTTGGTTCCCAAGTGGTTTTTCAGTTCCTACTCAGATTTGTAATTTTGTTCCAAACCTCACCCTGGCTTTCCTGTCCTCCGTCTGGTTTGCAGTCTGGTCTCTGGGTTCTTGCTTTGTCCTTTTGGACTGATCCAGGCAGATTAGCTGCAATCCAGATTGGGACTGAATATTTGTATTTTTCTAGTATTTAGAAATGGTGCCTTCCTGGCTTTGTCTGTTTCCTTACAATGGCTCTGTAGTCCTGTCCCCCAGACAACTTGGTTTTCCTAGAGCTGATAACAGACCTCAAGTTTTCTAACAATAAATAACCACACTAGTCTGGAAAACTTGTCAGCCCTTGTCTGGGTTTATATGGTCTTTGTAGCTTAACTTTAGCTGTACGTATAAAATTACTTAAACTGTAGCTAGTTCTGGAATCAGATGACTAGTGACAGGCATGTCCCAACTCTACTAGCATAATTTTTCAGTGGTAAGGTGACTTGTGTTGTTTTGAGCTTGTTTTTTAGCTATATTATTACCAAGTTACTTTAGGTTTTACTTCACTTTTACATCACTTATTTACGTGTTTGGTTCTTTCCCAAAAATACATGCCACATTTTATTGTATCATACCTGGTATAGAGAAGGAATTGTGGCTAATGCTGAGAACCATTAGGAGAGGAAAAAATGTAACCTATATACAAAGTGCAGTATAAACACACAAAAGCACTCATAGAATGGATATAAGACCTGGGAAGAAAAAAGTCACCATCAACATCATTCTTCTGGCTGACAACTTACTGCACCGGAAGGATGAGAACTTGACACTGGAATACTTCATTTTAGGCATTTGTTATATTATTGATAATCCACAATAGGAATGGGATCATTTGAATTGAAGAAGTATTTCTTATTTTTACATTATTTTGCTAGAGCATTGATTAAACTAATAACGTGATATTTTTTCTTTCATTTTCACACAAATTATGTCCTTTTGGTTGACCGTAAAGAAATTTTGTATGTAAAAGCTCTCACTTGTCTATTGGAGTCTTACTCTGGTTTACCTGGAATCCATCTTGATCTTAATGCTCTAAGTAGAATATAAATGTCCTTGAGCAGAGCCAGCATTAAGTGTGAATAAACTGGTGGTTGTCTGGGGCAAGAGTGTGGGTGGTGGTAAAAGCATGGTGGTAACCAAGCAAGGAAACTCAATCTCCTCATATTGGCCATGTCTGTGTTTGGCCTTCACTGGCTCAGGGATATTAACTAACAGATGGAGGAACTTAGGAACCACTCTGTAAGTGGTCCTAAGTGACAGGCATGAATATGTACTGTCCCTGAAATAAATGACAACAGCTGTGCTGGCTGCATCTTGGTTTGGTCAAACATCTGACCTCATCACTGTTGGGAAGAGAGACCATGCAAATATTGGGCCCAGCAGGAAGAATGGCGATGCCATAAGAAGGATGCCTGAAGACTTTCCATGCTCCTTGACATCTACTTCTTCCTGCTTGGCAGCTCTGCATTTTCTGTGTGTCACAAAGCCGGAACATATTGGGGGCAGAAGCAGATGGAATCCTGCTAGGAGTAGGGAACTTGACATTTGTCTTTGGGAAAGAAGCAGTAATTTTGCTGCATAGCATCCTTATTACTGTGCATATAGAATACAGTGACGCATTGCATTGGAATGGGGTAGAGACCTTGAAGCAGAATATAGCTGACTAAGGCAGCTGGTGTAGGGCCAGTAGCTCTGACCCAGGAAGCTGTGACCGGTCCGGAGAGATGGTCCCGTGGAGGATCGTCTTCCCAGGGCCCGGTGTCTTCCCTCAGCTGCTAGCTGGAGTGCCCATGCAGAGAGGCTATCAGCTCTTAGCGATTTTCAGCTTGTGATTCCAGCTCAGCTCTGCTGGGCAGTCTCCAGGCCAGACCAGGAGAAGAGAGACGAGAGGCCCGTACAGCAGTTCCGCATGGGGCAGCTTTATTAGCCTGCACCCTGCGAAGGGGAGGCCATTGACGGGCTTCTCTCCGCCCTCACAGGGAGATATCTTATAGGGATACAAGGGGTGGGTGTCAGAGGGTAAAGGCCAATGGGTTACAAAGCATCTGCATAGGGTCTTCCAGAGGATTCTGGGTCTTTATTCTTCTTGCCATAGCTGAGAAGTCATTGCCTTTCCAGGGAGTCCTGATGGGAGGCTAAGCAATCTCCTTATCTCCATGGCAGGGGCTGGGCATACCACACACCTGACATTATCCTATCCAGCATATTTCCATGGAGAATAAGAGAACCCTATTATAAAATGAAAGAAATAAGTAACTCTTAGTTTCTCATATTCTGTCTCAGTTTTTAGACAGAATTGGAACACAGCCAAAAAATCTGACAAATGCTTACTGCCCACATCAGTGACCTCAGTAATGTTCCATGTGAGAGCAAGAATACAGAGTCCCTAGAGACAAACTGTTACTGGAATCCCTACTAGAGGTTAGCGGCGTCTCTAATTCAAACTCTTCAGAAGTCTAAAGCTGGAAGTACATGAAATCTTCTGACTTATGTCAAGTCTTCTGTCTCTTAAACTAAAAAAGCTCCTTTTTGCTCAAAGGGATGGAGCAGTTTCCTTCACCTCCTGCTTTGACTAGCTATGTGCTGTTGCTGTATCTGCTTAGCAGGTAATGCATTCTTCAAAAAAAGTGGCTGAACTAAAGTTCTCAGTGAAGAAAATTTCTGTTGTGGAAGAAGATAGTAAGATTTATGAAACTATACCTGAAACACTTCAACAGAATCCTGATGGTCACTGCAGGTATAATTATTTTAGCCCTTTAGATCCAGGGCTAAAATACATTTCATAGGGTTTTGCTTTGTTTTTTTTTTTGTTTTTCCATTTGTTTGGGTTTTTGTTTTGTTTTGTTTTGTTTTGTTTGCTTGTTTCATTTTTATTGTTTGTTTTGTTTGTTTTTGGTTTGTTTTGGTTTTTTGTTTTCTTTGTTATTGGTTTGTTGGTTGGTTTTTATTTCTGTTTGTGTTTTTGCTTGGGTTTGTTTGTTTGTTTTGTTTTTCCTTTTTTCAACGTTATTCTCTTTAGCACATGGCTGCAAGAAGGCTTTATTAAAGGAAGGATATCATAGCACAGCCCTTGAGCTTGTATGCCAAGATGTCTCCTCTCTGTGTACACTCTCTTAAAGTCACATAAAGGAACTAAAGCTATATTTGGTTGGATTGTATTTCTGATGGGATATTTTTAACCAGCCTGTTTCATCACACACATCACAAAACAGCTGGGAGCCTAAGATGCGGTTCAGCGTCTTTTCATTAATGCTTTCTTCCTCTGCAAGATCTTGGAACTAATAACTATGACTAAAATGAATCTGCCCTCTGGCAAGGAATTCTGGACACAGAGCCATTCATTCTCACTTAATTCCTTGTGGGAAGGTTGAGTCTTAACTAACTTGCTGCTAGAAAAGCATAAATTTGCTGAGACTGTGAAACAGTAATCGAGCTATGCTGAGTGGCTGGGTCATGGGCCAGGTTCCAGATGCAGCTCACCCCCATGCCACTGTGGTTGAATTAGCAGTAATAAAAGGCCTGTAGAGAAACAAAATTCTGCTCTGGTTGTCATGGTGGAATGTAGGGTGAGGTAGCACAGCACAATTGTGACATCATATCTGAAATGTATTTGCTAAGTGGGTGGAGTAGCATTTTCTATTCAAACATGTTTTGGTGCTTGCTCATTCACTCTCTAACTCTTGACATACCAGTCAGGATTACAGCCACAATCTGTGCCTGGTGTTAGGGAGGTGGGGGAATAGGATCCTTGTTCCAGCTGGCCAAGAGTCTGAGTTCTCACTGGGACACAGCTGAAGGATTAAGGCTTGCAGAGTTCTCAGCTGCAGAAAGCCGGCCCACCTTGTGCCAGAGATATGCTGGAAAAATATCAGGTGAGACAAACACAATCAGAAAGTTGGATAATTAGTGACGAAAAATGTTGAGAGCTGTCATTCTGAAGATTCTTATAAAGATGGGTAGTGCAGTCCACTTTTTGTCCCACTGAAATGAGAAGTTTCCTGATTTCTGGAGCTTGTGACCTGGATTGAATTTCATATCTTTGAAGTTTAGTGTGACTGAATTCTGAGAACCTGAGTAGCTGAAGAGTACATTGTATCTTTATGATTGCACATGAACAGCACAAAATGAAGAAGTAGCTGACCACAGAATACTTAGGGAAACAGGCCTGCCAGTAGTGCTTGCAAGGAATTAAAGGTCTTCTTTACAGTCCTAGTACTGAAGGGCTGAGTGTCCAATGGTGTTTGTGATATGAGAGTTCAGAGTCTAAGACACCTGGATGTAAAACAAGAAGTGGCTGTCAGCTGTCCTGCTAACAGTGCTGTCATAAGCAAGTCACTTCTCTGTCCTAGACCTCAGTTTTCTACATTTGTGTATTCCACATCTGTTTCATTACAATTGCAAGGGTCTGAACCTTTTTATTTGCTGTGATATCCTGTGGGTCACAAGATATTAATGGTGCTTCCAGTTAAAAATTTTTTCATTCAAAATTTTAGTTGACTGGTAACAGCGGAGAGAATAATTTTGCTTTGTGTCATCTGGAGACTTGGTCTGTACTCTTACTTTTCTAACATAATGTCTCAAAGTGTTCCACAATTTAAAAAATATTACCGTATTTTTCAGGGGAGCAAAAAAAGGCATAAAGAAAGCAGTAATTGGCAAGGCACATGCAACCATTTTATAGCAGACTTTGGAGCAGAGTTCCCTCCTGCACAAGCACTTCTAATTAATGCTCTCTGAATTATGTAATATACTAGTGGGCAGGAGCAAATTTCTGAATCAAACCCTGCTTACTCTGGGCAAAGTTTGGGTTTGAATAAGAGTCCTGGTCTGACAGTCTTACCAGATAGAATGTGTTTTTGAAACAGCCAAAACATCTTCTGCTAAGCCTGTCACATCCAATTGTGATCTTGTGTCACAACTGGTAGCAGAGCCAGAATCTCATCTTGTCATTGAGGACTCTCTTTAAAATATTGCTGCACAGATATTCCTTCCCAGATATAATTTGCAATATATTTGAGGATTTGGAGAGGAAAGAAGGATGCAACTTGCATCAGTCATGAGGTATCTTCCAGGTTTCTGATGGTACTGGGGAAAAGCTAATTTACACAGCTGTTCCTGAAGCTAAACAAATCTCTCACTTCAGTACACAGATCAAAACCTTCAGGTCTCTCTACTTTCTAAGTAGGACCTATATATATTAAATATGGGATTAAGCAACTTTCATAAGGAGTTTTATGAATTTTGAAATGGGACCTACCTTGACTCTACTGAAAGTCAGTGGGAACTGAACTCACTTGAATTTAGCTCTTAAATCAATTGGCTACTGCAGCAGTAGTCTTTGAGGTGAACAATAATGATTCACATTTAGCAGATAAAATCTTGAAAGCCACAGATGTAATGTCACTTCTGGTATACATTTACATATTTTAAATCTTTTCATTACTTATGTACTGCATGGTTGGGCTATCCAAGAAAACAGAGAAACCTAAATAGCATGTCTAATAGTATGTGGTGTGGAATTTGATGCTTCCCACCATAAATAGGGCTTGGGACTCATTGCTCTAATCACTGTTGATTGTGGACCATGTTTGCTGGATCCAGAGTTGGGGAATTTCTTCGTTATGTTCCCTAGTACACTGATTTCAAGTATGGCTCATCAGTCTCAACACAGAGTGATGCTGGTACATGACAGCTTGGATTCAAGAACACAATTCTTGGAGACTGGGAATGGAGAGTGGCTGAAATGTTTTTGTGGAGTCAAGTCAGGTTAAAGCAAGGAAGTGCAGCTGACCTTTGGCTGGTACATAGGAAAGCATCGGGACATCTGTGTGTTCCAAATCCTAAAGCTAGCACAATGCCAGATTAATTCTAGCAGGCTTTATTAGTTCCAGCTCTGGGCTGTTCTTCAGTGCCATTAGTGGAACCAAGATGATCCTAAAAACAGTGTGAACATGTTTGTGGTGCTGTGCCTTAATCTGTTGTCCATCTGGACCTGAACTTTCTTTGCATCTATGACACAGTTGGATAATCCACAGAAAGAATAGATTCAGGTGACTGTCACTTAGCAGGTCAGGTGGAAGACCCTGCTCTGTCTTCTGCTGTCCACAGGGCATTTCTGCCTACATAGGACAGTTAGAGATTTTTTAGGTCTGTCACCACTGCCACAGGACCATTCAGAACAGCTCAGTTTGGGTCAGTTCCAGTGAGTGCTCTACATTCCTGAAAGGCAAGGCTATTGCAGATGTCCTTTGACTTAAGCAAGTCACTTAACTTGTTTCTCCTGTTGAGTTCTCCTGAGGGCATAGGAATCACAGCTCAAATCAAGGTCTAGGTCCATTCCACTCTCTCTTCTATCTCAAAGTCCCCCAGTGGCTCAGGGGACATTACTCTGTTGAAAGCACATTAAGAGAGCTTCCTACGCTTCCCTTTCAGACTGAGACTGATTTCTAGCTACTGGCTTTCCAGTCATCTGCATCAAGTACTGAAGCTGTTCCTGCAGTGTACACCACAACCCTGTTGAAATGGTACCACAGTCCATTGTGTGGCAGGCCTCTGATATGCTTAGTAGAGTGTTCCTTGCCTGCAAAACAGGGGTGAAATTTGCGCAAGTGGGTATGGAATACACTGGGGAGGCAAGGAAAGAAAAAAGAAGGAAGAGGGAGAAAAAAATGCAATCCACAGCTTACAAAAATCTGATTCTCTCAAGGTGTATTGAACTCTGCAGAGCAGTTATATTTCTGTGTGACTCATTGCAACCAGCAATGCGTGCTCTAATAGCCTTGGGTGAGATTGAAGTTTTGGTGATTGTGTTCACATTGCTGGCTCTCATCTTCTTTTCCCCGAACCTTTCATCACTTCTCCAGATCAGAGCTTTGCTGTCAGAGGATAGGGGAATGAGTAACCTAACAACTTTGAAGGAAACGCTTAATAAAAATTGATGGATATAGCCCAAGAAGCTCCCCTTCCATTATTCTTGCTGGGAGTAAAGTTTTAAGTGTTGAAGAAGTCATGCTGTCAGCTGAAGTATTTTGTGCCTGAGATGCTTATATTTGCCAGGTTTGACAGGCGATGGAGTGGAGGAATATAGAGGGAGGTTGTTTGTGTAGGGAATTCAAAAATTAAATTAATTTGGTTTCTAATGGAAGTTCAGAAAATACTAGCAAAGAGAAATGCCAGCAAACTTTAAGGCTGGGGTCTCTCTTACCCATAGATACAGCAGATAAATGTCTGTCCTATCACTTAAGTATCCACCCTTGAGGCAGCTATCTTGCATGCACTGTGTTTTCTGTGTAGGAAAGCAGAAAATATTTGTCTGAGTGAGAAGGAAATTGCTCCGGCAAGAGATTATTTTTACTCTTTTATTCTGGTATTCTCTCTCATGTACAGATATCCCTGTCTGAGTAGTGGAGAGGTTGCAAGGTACAGTAGAGACACCAGGTGTCCTTCCTATGGGGACGTGTGTATCTTAGAGAAACGTATCTGGGGACAGATTCTGAGATGGACAGTAAACATGGCTCAGGTAGTCTGGCTCTGCAACAGACTTCCTCTCCTTGGACCATGTCAGATTCCCAACTGGTCATTCACATCTATCCTCACAGTTTTCCTGCCACGATGAATGCAGGATTTAATACAATTCTTCAGCAAGCAGCCTACTCAGAAACACGTCTGTTGTTCCCAGAATGGTAGTGGAGTCTGTTTTGTGTTAGCAAGACTTCATAAAACCTAAGTAAATATCAAAGAAGGGTCACAGTGTGTGCCTAATGTGTGAAAAATCTTCATCTTCGGGTTTGAACATTGCTTGGTCAGGCATAAAAGTACACATTTACCTCACAGAAAGTGAATAGTTTGTAATAGTTATTAATAGTGCTGGGGTTGTCAGTAATTTTAGGAGAAAGGTCTCTCCAAAGGAAATCTCTCAGCTGCATGGGTAAGTAGGAGTTCAGACTTGCTTGCCAGCTGGGTAAAAACAACACTTATATATGGGTGGGTAGAAACAAATGTTTCTCTTACTTTTTGCACTGTAACTTTTGTATTTTAAAATAGTGTGAAATAGTGTGTATTTTGCAAGTAGATTAATTTTATTTTTAGCTTGGCTTGGGTTAAGTTTGGTTGTCTTCTGGTTATTTGTGATTAGGTTAACTGGGACAAGCGTTTGCTATTGCAACGTCGGAATACAATTCTCTTGAATACAAAGTAACACCCAAAGATTACCTTCAGTTTCTCTTTTGTCTAGGCAGGTTTAGGGGTTGATAACATGAATGTTAGTGAGGAAGAAATGTCTTCTGATGAGTCCATGCAACTCAGTGGTTTCAGAATATGGTATTATGCCCTGTAAACACCCAGTTCCTTCAACATTTTGTTAAGCTCTTGGCAACTTCAGCCTGCAATGAAAATAAGCTCTGCCATGGGTCTACATGTTGTACAAAGAATGATTTCCTGTTGCTAGTTTTCAATTTTTACTTTTCACAGTTTCATTGCACATCTTCCTGTTACGGTATTATGCAACAGAAAGCAGAAACTCCCCATCTCCCTTTACTGGTATGCTTCCTTTGATGTACTTTTATCTTGTCTCATCCTTTGTAGCCCCTTTCTAAAGCAAGCAGTTGAAGCCATTTCAGTGTCTCTTTGTGCGATATTTTCAAATCCCTTGAAAATTTTTATTACCCTTCTCTGAACCTTTACTTCACTAATGTCATTCTTTGAGGTGTGAATAACTGAGAAACCCTTCCTCCTGTTATAGAGCACAGAATATTCTGATTTGGAAGGGATCCACAAGGATTATCAAGTCCATCTCTTAAGTGAATGGCCTGTACAGGGATCAAACCTGTGACCTTTGCATTATTAGCACTTTGCCCTAACCAATTGGGCTAATCTCAGGGTTAATAATCTCAGGGTTAATAATCAGAGGACCTGCACAGCAACGGCATCATATTTAAGATTATAGTGACATTTGTACTTGCCTGTTTGTTGTTAATATTTACCTGAAACCTCCCAGAATCATGTTTGGATCTTTAATGTTCATATTGCATCAGTAACTCATAGTTATGCTGAGATTAAATAGGCATGGATACGTCTTCCTCCTCATTGGGCCTGAATTACTACTGTTACTAAAAAAATTCAGTCCTGAGGCTGATCTTTGAGTAAATTTGCTTTTCACTTCCATGGGACTTTCACTACCCTTTCAGGAAGACATATTTCCCATTAGACATCTGCCTGCATTGCTGAAGCTGATTTTTGCTTTCTTCAGCTCATCTTCTGTTTTCCCTTGTCTCTGCATGTGGTCCAGAAATCATAATGAGTATTGCATTTGGGGACTTTGAGCATCAGCAAACTAAAAGACTCTCCAAATATCCTTACAAACTTTCTGCCTGCTTCTTTTTTTAATGCGACATAATTTATAAAGTACACCACAAGTCTCTTGCTGAAGTGACAGAAGTTGCCATTCTGTTAACAAACAGACTGAATGCTAGAAAGCTCTGGCGATATCAGTCTGTTTAAGGAAACCTTAGAGCATGACAACCACTTACTGAGTCTTTCAGATTAATAAAGCCATACACAAGTTCTGGGCAGGGACAAACATTATCAATAAAATAAGAACTGCTTACTGAATCTCATGGGTGTTGCAGTGGTAATAGCTTGAGGAAATTTCTCTTAGGCTCAAATAACCTATGCATTTTGAATCTGGCAGGATTAGGCTTCTGCCCCTTCTGTCATCAGATACACTGGATTTTCTATAATGTCTTGCACATTGGCAACTAGGAAACTGGCTTTTCTCTCTTTTTTTCTAAGTGTCTTAGAAAGGCAAGCAACAAACTTATCTTTTCTCACTTCCCCCTTCCCCTCCCCCCTTTCTTTTTAGTTAAGTTGGAGGGAACTCTTGAAATTGCCCTTATTCTTCATGCACAGAGGATGATATATCAGGATTCCAATATATATTAAACATCCTGCAGTGAGAGTTCTGCTTGTAACAAATAAAAGTGAATGGCTTTGTGGTTTTTTTTTTCTTGCAGTTTTCATGAGCTAGTACAGAGGAATTTGGCTGTAAAATACTCCCCATCCCTTAAGGAAACAAATCCTGAAAGTTTCTGGAACTGTTTTTAAATGTCAGGTTGTGAAAAAACCCATAAACAAACCCCTTATCTTTACATCTTTGGTATAAATTTACTGGCTTGATTTACTGTATTTGTTTCCTGCGAAAATTCCCATGGCATATATATGCTCCCATGGCCTGATTTGGGAATTCTTTAAACACAGTTTTGATGTGTACAGAGGGAGCAGATATCGAGGAAGGCTTTGGTTATTATGCTGAACAAAACAAGTGATCATAATCAGCTCTCAGTGAGACCATTAACCCGATGGTAGGACTGCATTTAAACAAGATGAAATGAGTCTGTCTGATATTGCAGCACATGTAAATTGCTAACTGGAGCTATGTCACAGGAACTGCCTCTTTGGTGAAGATTTGGGTTTGGGCTTGTTTTGTCTGTATGTCATGTTAAATGCCTCTGGTGTTGATGGATCTGATATTTTCTGCATGGCAGCAGAGTTGCTGGCTTGATTGGAGTACAGCTGATTAGCTTGAAGCTAAAGTGTGACTGTGGCTGAATTTGGATATTCCCAGCAAGAGCTGTATATATGATTACTGGCTGGTATGTGACTGAGCTTAAAAATTAAAATTAAAAATTGTCTTCCAGCATTCCCTCTGTTTCTGATTCCAGAGAAAAGATTACAGCCTGCAGGGTTACTAATCCAACAGACAGCAGATTATCTTGTGCCTTTACTTCCAGTCCTGTAAAACACTCACACTCCAAAAAACAAAACAGTAGGAACTAGGAGCCATAATACCTAGACAGGAAATAATTGCATTAGTGTTATTCTCAGTGACTCCTTTTGCAGTTTTATCTATCACAATGGTAGATTTTGGTTTCAGCTCTATTTTAAGCTAGTTTATTAAGGAGCTTGAAATGGCTCTTGTAACATGGATCTTTTATCTGCAGAAATCAGTTTGGGTATGAACATGAATCGTGGGAGAAGGGTCTGGCACAAGCTGAGCTCTGTTCAATAGAGGCTCAGTACTGGTCTAATGAAAGGTGTCCCTGCCCAGGGCAGGGGGGTTGGAACTAGATGATGTTTGAGGTCCCTTCCAACCCCGGCCATTCTATGATTCTATGATTCTATGATACTACAGAAACAATGTGGATGCAGATGTGAGGTGTGACTCATGTGAGGGGCTCAGGAAGGACTGGAGCAGCTTGGGTACTGCAGGTCACAGGCAGGCATGCCCAAAATCAGTGCACGAAAATCTTGTGTAACACTCACCTGGATTCATCTTGTGCCCACAAACAGTCCCTTGCTTTCTGAAGAACTGCAGTATTTAATGCATTTCAAACAGGAAAGAGGTCATTGTTTGTGGTGCAGTAACTTCTTTAGTGGAAATGTGTTCCTTCAGTACTGAAGCTTTTTTAAAATCCCTTTGGCTATTACACTAAAAATGGACTTTGTCACAGTATAGCAAACAGATGGAAGGAATATCCTGGAATTTTGTTTCTTTTCTTGCTGTTAGTGGTGTTTGTCTTCTCCATTAGGCATTGCTTGTGGGTGCTTCCCTGCTCTCCCCTGCTGCCAGCATGCTGCCTGATATTCAAAACATGACACAGAGCATTCAGAGAGAGAAAAGCCTTCAATTGAAAATGCTCATTCCTAATGCTAAGAGAAAGGCAAAACACTGAAATTTTTTAAAGAAGAGTGGAAAATACCAAAAATGAAGGAAAACAGCAGCACTGTCTGTTCAAACCAGAAATTATTGGAGTGCATTAGCCTATAGTGCAAGAAAGCTTGCTTCATTAGTCCTTATTAAAGTCCACAACTCAGTTAAATTTATATAGATATGTAGCTTGAGAACTGTTGTTCCAGATAATTCAGACATGGACCCTCTCCTTTGATGCAGTATCAACACTCTGTGGTAGTAAATTTTTCCATTAGTTTGGTAGGTAAAGCATACAGGGCTAAATTTAGCTTTAGTGTATATACAGCATAACCAGAGAAATTTGCTGGATTCAGTCTGGTTCTGTGCAGAGTGGGCTCCATCCCCTTCAGAACTTCCTGCTTGTGCCCTTTCTGCCCAACACTCCCTCTTACAGGATTTTCCTCTAGAGGGTGTGGGAGCACATAACCGGTGGTACTTCCTGTGCAGGTTTGTGCATGGCAGGGAGAGGCATCACTGGTGTAGCTCCGTAGTGACATAGCATAAGAAAGTAAGAGTTTGGTTTGCAGTCACTGTTGCTGCTAGGGCTAAAATTCATGATCTGTAGCTGAAATCAGATGTTGCTTGGTACCTTCATTTAGCAGTATTTCTGACTTCAGTGTCTTCTTCATATTTCCATATGTAACACTGCAAGGATGTACCGAGGAGGATGTGATTATCAATTTATGTAGGATGATTGAGAAACAAAGGAAGGAGTTGTAAAGCATGGGAAAAATATGGACAGACACTTGCAATAAAAACATAAGGATGTTTACCAAGTCCAAGAGCTGGCTGGGACTTATCCATGTCCATGCAATACTTGCAAGCATGAGACATCATTTTTCACGGGGAGTTCTGGAGTATAATCCATCATCATCCAAAACAAACCAGCCATTCTCTGAAAGCTATTTAGGTCATGAGATATCACCACACCTGACCGTAAAATCCATCATGTTGGGGAAACCAGTGGCCAGTGCCCAGCATTGCAAAACACTATGAGGCAGAAGCTGTATTTATCTTTGTTAGAATTGACAGATTGCTCCTGTAGCTTCAGATTGGCCCACACTGACATACCCGCTCTATATACTACCATCCGTCAGGGTGATCTCCTTTGGAACAAGCCAGCTACTACTCTAGCTTGAGGATTTCTGGGTTTGTTGACAGATTTGGAATACTCTGAACATATATAAGAAGAAAGACACCTTTTGAAATGCTAAACAGCTCTTTTCTTTATTCTTAGCAATAATCTTTAGTGTTGGATTGCTCACTCCTCCCATCCTTCATATCTATTTCTTTTCTTGAGCCTGCAAGGGTATTTTGCACTGAACATTTTCAGCCAGACAGCCTTGCACAACATACAGCAGTGCACTTAACACCATGTCTTCAAGATTCCCAGAAGACTAAATACCAAGTTCAGTCTCTGTACCTCAGTGACTCATCAGAGAGTCTTTTGGGCTCACCAAATGTCAAATTAAAGCCATTGCTTCTATGCAGAGGACACTTGTCCAGCAGCACCACGGTAACTTCGCATCTATTGAAGTGCATGTCAGACCAGAGCTGATTTAATGTAGCAATCTGATAAGGACATCTTTCTTTGCTACAGAAAGGAAATAAAGAAATAAATGTTTCTTTTATATGCTGAGAATTGGCTCTCACTTATGGGTGTTCCTGAGTGTCTGAGGAGAATTTTATCAGGCAAAAGATGGAACTTTCTTTCTCTTTGTCTGGCTTTGTACTTCTCATACTATTACATAATTTCAAAAGAATGCCCAGTAGTGGCCAACAGTGAATGCTGAAGCACTGTTTGAGCAGGTCAAACTTATAATGATAGTTCCTCAGAGGATACTCCCAAGTATTCCTGGGCTTGAAGTTTTTATATTTCATAGCCTCTGACAGAATTTTCTTCCATTAATCATTCCAATTGCATTTTAAATCTAGGCAAACATCTATAAGTCTATAGAATCTATGGAATAAGTTTCATTAGTAAACTACTTTCTGCATATTTAAGTGGAATACCACTGCTAGAATGACATCTGAGGAGATTTAAGGAGAGAGAACATTTATACTAAATTACATAGCTGCTAATACACATACAGATTATTGTGAAAATATACATAAATTTTATAAAACATGCGAGTAAGAATGCCTTGGCATGGATGGTATTCAGCCAGAAGTTCTGAAGGTGTTCAGGGATGAATAGATGAAGATAAACAATACATGTAATCTCTCCCTGTGGGGCAGTGCATGTGATCAAGCCCACATAGATGTCCCTGATGCTTTCTCTGGTCTCCTGGGGCCCGTTTTTGGGTCCCTCATTTTGCAAAGTCCCAAGGGGCCGAGCAAAGCTCACACAGAGACTAACATTTGGCGCTTTGTGTCCTCTCCCACAGTACTGCTGGGAGTTCAAGGGTAGCTTGCTGGGGGAGAGAATCAGAAGAGTAAAACTCAGAAAACTTGTGGCTTGACATAAAAGCCAGATGTGTCCAGGATGAGGTGTGCATGTGTCCATGACCTGTTACTCTCATCCCAAACCCTCCTACAAATTGTGCTACCCACAGCTGTTGAGCATGGACATGGGCATGCTGACTTGTGGGCAGCCCACACCCCTGGGACATGGGCAGACACCGAGCAATCTACTGCTGGTGCACAGTGCACCGGGGACACACACACTCATCATGCGAGCTTGCTATGCTTTATTGTTGGAGCCAGGCCCATGTGGTGGCTGGTCTTCTCAGGGTCTCTGGCTCTAAAATTAAAAGCCATCTACTGGCTCATGGAGCTCATTCAGCTCCCCCGGCTCATCCGGCTCCTCTTCACGGCGTCTGCGTCTCTTGAGGGGCCGGCGCTTGATGATTGGGCCATGTGCTGCAAGTTGGCCCCTTGGCCGCCTTCTGCGGCGGCGAGAGCGGCTGTGGCCAGCGCGCCGTGTCTTCCGCAGGTGCTGGCGGCGACTCCTGCTCCTGCGCCCTCTGGCCCGCCGGTTGTAGCCAGCCATGGTGGTGCTCGCTGAGTGCTGTGAGCAGCTGCCCTGCTTTTATAGGGGTGGCAGGCTGGAGCCCTTTGTGATGCAAGCGCTTTACAGAGCCAACCTCACCAGTGGTGTCACAATGGCTGCACGGCAATGCTGCTGGTCAACCCCATGGCCACATGGAGTGGGCAGCTGCCCTGTGGCTGCAGGGACATTGTTTCACTACCACCGTGATCTGGCAGGCCTGCTGGACACTGTCTTGACACGGTAGACCTAGGAGGGCAGGCTGGGCTGACCAGCAGTGCAGGTGATGTGGTGGCAGGAGGCAGCACAGAGGCAGATGAGCCCATTGCAGCATTGGTGCTGGTAGCAGTGATGGTGTTGCCAGCCTTGCTTGCATGTGTGGCTTTTGATTTCCCCGGTATATTGGCTTTTATCTTGAACCACAACTTTTCCTGTCTTTACTCCTCTAATTCTCTCCCCCAGCAAGCTGGTGGGGAGAGTGAGCCCCTGTGTGGCACTTTGTTTCTGGCTGGGGTTAAAGCATCACCCAGTTCCACCATGAATGTCCAAGGGCTGCAGGGGCACATCTGCTCACCAGTGGCACAACATGGGCTGCAAAGAGCCTGCAAACCATTATTTTCCCCAGTGTCTGCAGGGGAATTCCTGCTGCATTGTCTGGAGCACCTCCTCTCCTCCTTCTCCCCTGCCCTGGCCTCTGCAGGACTGTTTCTTGCATGTGTTCCCAAAGATATTATCCCCGAGGCAGTATCACCTTTGCAAATGGACTCTAATGCAACTGGGGGCTTGTCACCACAAGCCCCGGCGTGCCCTCGGGCAGAGGGGACGCAGCGTTGGCCTCCACAGCGTCCTCGCTGGACGGCTCAGTGGAATCAGCGTGAGATGGGTGCGTGCGCTGCCTCCTCCTCAGAGGAAGCACGTCCGGCAGCCGATGATCAGGCTGGCGTTAGCCCGGAGGCAAAGAAGGCAGGAGGGGCTTCTGGTGTGAGTTCCAACAGGTTTATTTCCGGGAGGGTCCAGGGACCAGGAAAGGGCCCAAGAAGCATTGGGCACACCCTTTTATGGGGGGGTGGAACAAAGCGGGGAAAGAGAAAACAACCAATGGGGTACAAGCAGAGGGGAGGATTCAATTTTTCAGAACAAATGGGGAAAACAGGGAGGCAGGAGTCACAACAGGGAACCAATTAACAACGAAGAAAGGGAGAAGTTTCTGGAACAGGGGGAGGTAACTTGGGATTGGGAGCCACCCAGGGGGAGGTAACCTAGACCTCAGTGATCTCATCTGGTCTGCCTTCTGATCCACCATCCTGGGTGGGGAAATCCACCCAGTGGATGGCCCTGGTTTGACTGACGTTTGATAGTTTCAGCCCGAGAGTAGGCTGAGCCACCCCAACACGACTCGGCCTTGGCCAGTGGTGAGTCCTTCTCAGACCTGGATGGCAGTAGCCCTGGCCAACCTGGGGCAACTGGTGGCATGGCCTCCCAGATGCTCTCCAGACTGTCTCCTCTCTCTGAAGCCCTCACCAACCCAAGCCTACTATAGACACAGAGCACCAGGAGGAGGGAGAGGGGAGCAGCACTGAGAAGCATGTTGCAGGGTCAGGAAGTCTCCCTATAGGGAGATCTGTGAAGGGCAGTGTGACAACCCTGCCAGGAGTGGGGGCATGGCCAGGCTGAGAGTCAGGAGTGGGATAGGCAGAGCAATTTGCACTGCTTTGTCTGGCCTTTACCCTCAAAGCCCCAGCAGTGGCATAGGAGGGGGCATGAGGCACTGAGGGTACTTCCCTCTGTGGGCTCTGCCCAGCCCCTAGGGAGCCTGCAATAAGAGGGACCCAAAAAGGGAGCCCAGGGGACCAGTGGCAGGAGCAGAAATTATCCATGTGTCCTTGGCACTCCCCATAGCCCAGGCACAGACATGGGCTGCAGGCACAATCACAACTCATCCTGGACAAGGACAGCCCTGCACATGCACATGCCACACACGAACATCCTCATACATACAGATCACACGCAGGAACATCATGGCTGGACACACATATCCTGCTGTCGAGCATGGACATGGGCATGCTGACCTGTGGGCAGCCCATAGACCTGGGACATGGGCAGACACCGAGCAATCTACTGCTGGTGCACAGTGCACCGGGGACACACACACTCATCATGCGAGCTTGCTATGCTTTATTGTTGGAGCCAGGCCCATGTGGTGGCTGGTCTTCTCAGGGTCTCTGGCTCTAAAATTAAAAGCCATCTACTGGCTCATGGAGCTCATTCAGCTCCCCCGGCTCATCCAGCCCATCTGGCCCATCCGGCCCATCTGGCCCATCCGGCTCCTCTTCATGGCGTCTGCGTCTCTTGAGGGGCCGGCGCTTGATGATTGGGCCATGTGCTGCAAGTTGGCCCCTTGGCCGCCTTCTGCGGCGGCGAGAGCGGCTGTGGCCAGCGCGCCGTGTCTTCCGCAGGTGCTGGCGGCGACTCCTGCTCCTGCGCCCTCTGGCCCGCCGGTTGTAGCCAGCCATGGTGGTGCTCGCTGAGTGCTGTGAGCAGCTGCCCTGCTTTTATAGGGGTGGCAGGCTGGAGCCCTTTGTGATGCAAGCGCTTTACAGAGCCAACCTCACCAGTGGTGTCACAATGGCTGCACGGCAATGCTGCTGGTCAACCCCATGGCCACATGGAGTGGGCAGCTGCCCTGTGGCTGCAGGGACATTGTTTCACTACCACCGTGATCTGGCAGGCCTGCTGGACACTGTCTTGACATGGTAGACCTAGGAGGGCAGGCTGGGCTGACCAGCAGTGCAGGCGATGTGGTGGCAGGAGGCAGCACAGAGGCAGATGAGCCCATTGCAGCATTGGTGCTGGTAGCAGTGATGGTGTTGCCAGCCTTGCTTGCATGTGTGGCTTTTGATTTCCCTGGTATATTGGCTTTTATCTTGAACCACAACTTTTCCTGTCTTTACTCCTCTAATTCTCTCCCCCAGCAAGCTGGTGGGGAGAGTGAGCCCCTGTGTGGCACTTTGTTTCTGGCTGGGGTTAAAGCATTACCTGCCTCCCTTGTGGGTGCTGAAGGGCTGCAGGGGCACATCTGCTCGCCAGTGGCACAAAATGGAGGATGAGAGCCGGCTAAACCATTGTTTTCCCCAGTGTCTGCAGAGGAACTCCTGCTGTGATGTCTGCAGCATCTCTTTGCGTCCTTCTCCTTCGCCAAGGGCTCAGCAGACAGTTTCTCACGTACTCTCAAAGATGTTATCCAGTGCTGCACTGGCCTTTATCACTACAACCATGTACCGGCAATTTTATCCCCTGCCTAATTTTTACTTTTATATCATTTTATTCAAACAAGAAATTGGTAATGTCTTGGTAGGGGAAGCTTAAAAGACTCTAACAGTCCTTAAATGGTGCTCAATAAATAAATACAAACTAGTCTCTTGCAGCATTTCCTAATGGAAATTTCTCCATGAAAATGAAATAGCCTGGTATGCTTCAAACTTGATAGCACAATGGCTTATAATCAACTGCTGGCCATGCTTATAAGTGTCAACAGAAACACTGCTTCCGCTCAAGTGTTTTATCATTTATAGGGGAAAAATTCTGTGGAAGACCTCAAGGGAGCTTCTGAAAACTCTGTTCAGAATATTTGGAATTTGCACTTGAGGAAAGCCCTCTGAGAAGTGAATGAGGTCTACTTTTCATCCTGGTGTTATTTATTATTTCTTCTTGTCTTAGACATGAGCGGCACAAAGTTATAGTGATAGTACTGTAAAACACTGCAACTACAGTGCCTTCCCTGGTATTAAGTGTGACTTTGGCCTCACGGTTCAAGGGAAAACCAGGCTTCTGCATTCCAGGATCTGCCACCAACTCCCTGTATGTGTGGTAAAATAGTTTCATTTCTTTTGGCTTTATTTTAATTTTTCTCAGCTGTAGGCAATGTCTGACATAATGAAAATTCTGTGAATTAGCTCTTACGTATATTTATGAGATTGAGATCTCTCTTGACAGTATTTAAGGATCTTGGGAATTTTGAAAGGTCCCAGTTGACTGGAAGTTGGCTAACATTGTCACAGTTTTCAAAAAGGGCTATAAGGATGACCCTGGACATTACAGGCCTGTTAGTCCGACTTCACTGCCTGGTAAGGTTATGGAGAAGGTTATTCTGGGAGTTACTGAAAAACATCTGAAGGACAGCACAGTCACCAGTCACAGCCAGCATAGTTTCATAAAGGTAAAGTCTGCTTATCAGGACTTTCATTTTCCTTTTATGGCTAAGTAACCCGCCTAGTTGATCAATGGAAGCCAGTTAATGCTATCTTTTGGGATTTCAGTACAGCTTTTGATACTGTCTCTCACGGGATCCTTCTGGATAAAATATCCAGCACACAGCTGGATAAACACATCATGTGATGTGTGAGCAGCTGGATCATGAGTTGGGCACAAAGGGTTATTGTGGATGGGGTGACATCTGACTGGTGACCTGTCACTAACAGGGTTCCACAGGGCTCCATCCTGGGTCCTGTGCTCTTCAACATTTTCCTAAATGTCTTGGACTCAAGACTTGAAAGGATCGTAAGCAAGTTTGCAGATGATACAAAACTGGGAGGAGCTATTTACTCCCTTGAAGGCAGGGAGGCCCCACAGAGAGACCTCAACGAATTAGAGGTCTGGGCAGTCACTAAAACTGAATCATCTCAAGGGTGATGGAAAGAGTTCTGTTATTATGAACATGTATTTATTTTAATTCTGACCTTATCCTTACTTTTTATTTCAGCTAATTCTTGGTATGCTCACTAAAAATTTTTCAATTCTCTTTCTTAAAAATGGGGCTATGATGTTTTCAGTAGGTGTAGGTAAATTTAACTTCTTTCAAATAGAGTAAGAACAGAAATGCTGACCAGAAAACCTTTCTGGTTTGGTGGTTGGAGGTGGAAGTTTCTTAATGCTTGGAAACTGGTCTCAATCCAAATGAGTTAGAGAATAGCTGCAAGTGAAAGCATCCAACGTGTTTTTTTGTGGCTTATGTGAAAGAGGTCATTGGTTTGTATTTTTTTAACAATATCTTGTAACATTAGAAATACTGCCTGTATTACTGTAAATGAGCAGTATGGTTTCTCTCTTACATTTCAATAAGATTGAAAGTTTAAGTTTAGTTAGTGGTACAAAAGGCTTTTGCTCTAAGAGCAGTAAGTGATATCAACAAGTATGTGATGCCCCAGTAGCCTTTTGTAATTTCCACAAGGTGATTGTACCATCTAGTGTTGACATAGACTTAGTGGGGCATATAGGGCATATACCCTGTAGTAGAAAATGTTGTTTTAATTTGCAGACCAGCTAGTGTTCTGAGCACGGGAACAGGGGCCAAATGGCCTGTGGGAATTAAACTTTACTTTTCTCATAGAGCTGTAAATTCTGTCAGCTGGGAAGAAGAACAGAGAGAATTCTGGCTCCTCATTCTTGGAGATAGCTCTCATTTTGCCAAAGTCAGCATACTAAACCAGACCTGTGCCTAATGTTAGCTCATTTAGCTTTTATATATTTCATATATTTACTGCATAAACCCTTTCATTATTTATACTGGTTTTACTTGAATTCTTTTATTGGAGAGTCTGTGAATCCCATTCAGGACTAAGTCAGGGTATAGAAAGGCTCTGAGTCAATTTAATGGGATCAAAATGGAAGAAGACATATAATAATTTTTTGAAGTATATTAGATGTACTAGTAAATACCTGAAATGAAACACTGGTTTATGATTGATAATGAATATTGCTGGTATATTTAATTAATGCTGTGACCTAGACAATCTTTTTGGAGACTCAGGCTTGAAGAGAGCAAAGGATTGAATTTAAAGGGTGTTCTCATATCAGTCTGGGATTGATTTCTATTGCTACTTTCCATGTCATAATTTTTACAGTTTACATTAATCTAGATGTTATTCTATCTAGATGTAATTATATTCATATCTAGATGTCTATATTCATATCTAGAGGTAATTACAGGGCTTTTATCTGTACTTCAGACAATGGTAGTGAAAATACTGATCTGTTTATGATTTCATATTCTGTGGAGTAAAGTTGCTCTTAAGAATGACTGCTGAAATAATTCTCTGCAGCTGTAACTTTTGTGTCATGCAGCTAATCAGAAATTTGTTTAATAGTTTACTACAACTAATACTAATAAATACTGAGAAATAACTAATATCGCTCATCTTCAGTTGCATAAACCCCCTTGTCACTGTGGGACCTAGGCAATTGCAGCTACTCTGTTACTTTCACATATACATTCTTACCTGCATCATATCTCTCATGTAGATATTCAGCATTTTCCAAGTAATTTATTGCCTTCTTCCTTCTTTTTCATTTACAGGTTGGTTAGAATGTATTTGTTGCACTAATGCTTCTTTACATGCATATATTCATTTCTGTAAAATACTTTCTAAGTAAAGGATACTTTAAAAATATTTCAGTATAAGTAATGTATCTCTTAGCATACCTTAGGATGTGACATCCAATAGTTAATGATTCTGCAACTCTGCAATGAGGTGAAGGTCTGTCTGCCTGTGACTCATTAATACTGTCTGTTCATTCTGTCTCAGTTCTATTATGAGCAATTTAGCTCTTTCAGATACTATTCCTCATTTTAAAGCTTGTTTATCTCAGCTCCACTTTGCTTATTCTGCAAGTAGCAGTGAGCAGATTAACAAATTGCATCACTGTTGTAGGAACCTGATACCTTGAATCATTATTTTTGGTGGTTGTTGATTTATATAGTTAAAACATCACACTAGGAGACTGGCTTAGAGTCATCTCTGAAATGTTTCTCGTGTGCTATAAGCTAGCAGTTTTTATGGCAAGACCTGGCAAAGTTGACTTCCAGACCAATCAGAGTAATCAGATGTCTTAAAGTACAATAGTGCAACCTGAACATAATAATGCATCTGAATTAACTGCTGCATATAAGATTCCTCAGCTGTTATTTAACAGTTTGAAAATAGAGGGGAACATGGTACTGTCAAAAAAGATACATTTCAGAAAGATTATTAATATTGGGGCATAGGATATTTATCCAAAGTGCCAGCAAAATGATCAGCTGGGTAATGGTGTTGGCACTTTTTCCTAAGAAAGGACGTAGAAATCAATGAAATTTGAAGGGAAATAAGAGTGAACTGTAATAACTTTTCTAATAATCTGAAGTGGAGAATTTTGCATTATCTTTCAAAATACCTCGAAATGTTCATGGATATTAAGAGAGTTTAGTACTAAGTGTGTTTTCCAGTAGTATGTGTCACTTGAAGTGCTACAAACAAGACAAAAGCACTGAAATCTCTAATCATCTCACAGAGGATTTTAGATGAGGATTTGAACTAAAAATTGAGAATGTCTTTCATAGAATCATAGGATCATTAAGGTTGGAAAAGACCTTTGTGATCCCTGAGTCCAACTGTTAACTCAGCACCACCGTGTTGATCACTAGCTCGTCCCCAAGTGCCACATGCACACGCCTTTTTAACACTTCACAGGATGGTGAATCCACCGCTTCCCTGGGCAGCCTATTTCAATGCCTGACCAGCCTTTCAGAGAAGAAATTTTTCCTAGTATCCAGTCTAAACCTCACCTGGCACAGCTTGAGGCCATTTCCTCCTGTCTGAACACTTGTTACCTGGGAGAAGAGGCCAACCCCCCTCGGCTACAACCTCCTTTCAGTCAGTTGTAGATAGGGATAAGGTCACCCTTGAGCCTCCTTTCCTCCAGGCTAAACAACCCCAGCTCCCTCAGGTGCTCATCATAAGACTTGTGCTCCAGACCCTTCACCAGCTTTGTTGCTCTGGTTTGGGCACACTCAAGAACCTCCATGTCCTTGTTGTGAGTGGTCTCAGTCTCACAAGTGCCCAGTACAGGGGGACTCTAGTACTTTCTAGAGGTTTGAGTTAAGACTTAGACTGTAGCCTATAAAGGAAAAAATAAACTTGATCAGTGAAAATAACGACTTAAAAGAGTCTTGAAAATTTCCCCTAATTTTTTTTATTTTATTGAGTGCTTAGTCAATACTCTCATCATTCCTTTTGGTCTGCAGTCAATATCCTGAAGGAGGTGAGAAATTCTTTATCTCAACTTTAGTATTGTAATCTTAAAGAAAGTGCTTCACAACGATACTTCTAGTATTAATCTATTATACTTGTAACTAATATCCAGTATGACTCATATGGGTGATGTTACAGGCATATGAAATATTACTTAGTTTATAAAGTATGTCAGATATCAACAAAATTGTTTTGCAAGAATCTTAGTCTTAGCTTCTGTAAAGAAACATGAAAGCGTGAACAGAGAATGGAGGTGTTGTATAGACAGTACATAAGAACAACTCTGCTAGCTCAGATCAAAGGATTATTTGTGTCAGCAGTCTGATTTAACATAATTCATCAGCAGTGGTTTAGAAAAAAGCATAAAGAAAAACAAAATAAACTTCCCCAAAATACTGTCCTAGGTACTGAACCTTTCAGTGGATTCATCTTCTATAAGTCTGTCATTTATTTTTCTGAAGCTACATACATTTATTTTTATATTTTAGTTTGGTTTTTTGTGGGCTTACAGAGGAGCATTGAGGACTTGGTTAGCATTTAGGTATCAGGCAAACAAAACGGTGGATGGAAAAGAGAGTGAAAATGGAGATCTCAGTCAAATGAGAAACGGAATTCTTCACACTGAATTTTGGAGCTTGAAGTAGGAGACAATGTAGAAGAGAGCACAGCCTGGATTCAGAGGCAGTGCTCCAGTGGGACTTCTGAGGGGCTGAGGTGGTCTATTCAGTAGGAAGTGAGCAGGGTTGTTTCAAAGCTTGAAATGACAGGAAAATCCTGAACTGTCTCTTTGTTCTGTATCCTCAGCTGTACTGTATCCTGTTAACAGAGTGGCAGATGCCAACTTAAAGCAAAAAACCTCCATAATTTTTTTTCAAGCAACTGTTTTATGATCTTTCTTAAATTCCCCAAAAATCTGTTTGTAAAATCTAGTACTTTTGTCTCTGAGCTGAGCCAGTGCTTTAAAGTTGGCCAGGTCTGGAATATGCTTTTCTAAACTTATCATTAATTGCTGTTGGCAATCAATAAATTCTGGATGCCATCTCTTTGGTTTGGAAGCTTTCCTTTCTGGATTATGGTGATTTTTGTTGGGTTCTTATTGTCCTCCCTTAAACAGCATGCAACAAACCCCACCAGAAAAACTCATGCTCAAAAATGTGTCATATTGACTTTGGTGGAGTAGAGCAGAGTTCAGAAATAAAGATTCTGTTTTTGTATAAATATCCTTGATTTAAAAAAGGGAAGGAAAAAACCCCAAACAGAAAATGAAATGTAAAAATGAGGTTATATAAAACTTCTTTTTTTTCTAGGGGAAATTTATTTTATGAGATCCTGAGGCAATTCCAGCTCTTCAAATTGTTGTTAACCAGGAAGATCCATTTATTTTCATATTCTGAGGGAAAGACCTGTGCATTATATTTTTATTTTTAAACAAAGCAACCTAGAGGAGTGAAAATTTGCTGCCTTCCTTTTAGAGACCAGTGGTTGTTTTCTGTTTAGGCCACACTAGAGATTGAGTGTAAAAAGAAAAGGCATTTTTAATAGTGCTGAATTTACTATTTTAATTAATTCTCCTGTATCTTGCTTTCCTGACATGTTTACTTTACAAATGCTTTGGCTCATGGCCATAACTTATTTTGAATGGCAAAGTGTATAATTAACATCAAGGTGAAAGGCGATTACATTTGTGAATACTGCTCTATGCCCTCCAGAAACCACTTACGTAGCCAATTTAGGTCACACATAGTTCAGTCTCTCAGAAATCTTAATAAAGCCCCAAGGTACCCTCTTTTACTGAGCAATTAATAGAAAGTGAGTTTTTTGTGTTATTGTGGGGAAAAGATAATTTTTGGAAAAGGGGGAAGAACCATATGAGACACACAAATGTTTCTACACATGGTTCTGCTGAAAGCTGAAAATGCAATTTAAATGGGCACTTAAGGTGGAGAATAATATAGGCCAAAATGCTATAGTGAAAATTCTTATATATAAAGTGCAGTGGTTTATGTTTGAGATGTTCTGTGACCTCCTATCCATTTTTCCCTATTTGAATAGATGTTTCCCAAGAACTCTCCCTATGAAGACATGCTGAAGTGGAATGATTCTCAACATTTGGCATATCTATTGCACGATGAAACCCCCTGGAGGTCTTTACTTATGCAGGCACATAATGACAATTTGAGAGTAAGTGGTAAGCATTGGACTGATTTGCAGTCATTATTTTGAAAAATCCAGCCCTAGACAAACAGGGTCTTATTCATGCTGGTAATATGGTAGTCACTTATTACAATTAGATTCTTGGCAATGTAGGCAGAAACAAGCTATGTATGAAAACTGTACAATAACAAAATGTAATGGCCATGTGTTATCATGTGGTATTGAAAGAGGTGCTATCAACTTGATATTGTTGGATTTCAGGTTGGCTTTCTGAAGCTAGCTAGACTATGAGCTTTTATGTAAAACATCTTTATGGTGCTTCTGCCAATACATGACTTTGTGTCATTAGACACTGATTTCTCTGGACCAAGAGAATTCCCTCTAGTATCCTTGTTAGTTAGAAAATCAATCATATTAGTCTCATAATCAGACATAATTGAGTTATTACTCCATTATTTAAGCTCTCACAGTGCAGAGAAGTGCAATTACCAAATCAAGACACAGTGATGGTTGAAATTTAATAGTTACTCTTGTACTCAGCACTTAGGAAGAGAGAAACAAAGATATGCTATAGTTGTGTGATCAGTTGTATTTCCACTGTTTATTTTGACATCTATTCTTGAGCTAGTTTGATTTGCATATACACATAAACTTTGTAGACATCCACATAAGATGACCAGATTTTGCAGCTGTCTGGTGGTTTATAGGTCTACAGTTACTCACGTGCTGTAGGCTGGGCATAAGGCAAAGCCATTGCAATGCTGCGTAGTGTCAGAAGGGACTGCACTTCACTGTGCAGTAGGGATGTGGCTGTAAGCTTTTTTTTCTTTACTAAAAATGTTTGAATCCACTGCCCTTGTAAAACAAAGGACAGAGATAAATGCCCTTTTACTAGAAGACATAGGACAAGAGTTGGTTAGCATGAGTGGTTCCCATTTGGTTTGTCATTGACAAGTTCTCTCTTGCCAGCTCTCCTCTGAACACACAGGAGCAATGGAGGTTGGCTGGGGGTTCAGCAGGAGCTGAGCATTAAACTCTGAAGTCCTCTCACTCTCCAGCTGACTCTCTGTTGCTGCCTGTTCTCTTCTAAAAAGAGAAGGGGGACAGCACTGGCCTTCCTTCCATCATGGTGGGGGTACTATAAGGGATTACTGTGACTACTAGTAGAGGCAGGCAGGTGTTATGGCTTGAGGCTGCCTTTTTCTGTGCAGAAGCTGCTCTGAAATTCAGATGATCAGACTTTCTCTCAGCCTGTAGCATAAGAAAGGCAGGAAAATAAGGACCTATTCATTGGATGCCAAGTGTGTAGTTTTCAGTGCTGCTTTCAATGACATAATACTGCCTGTGAAGCTTTCTTCTGCTAGTGGCACAGAGGAGATCTCTAGATGTGATAATACTGGGTTGGAGTGTATGAATTAGTATAGTCTCCTTACACTGTGGAGAATTGGCTTGTTAGGGACGTTTTTTACACTCAGAGGACACATAGAACATGAAATTTGTCTTTCCTGGTACATAATGTCCCCTTTAACTTAAACTACTTAAATAGCTACCTGCACTCTTAACACCTTCCAAGCCTCATTTCCCCAGATATAGTTTATTTTTCTGCTGTTTGATCCTGTACCTCAGTACTGAGTGGCCCACTGATCTGCTTCCCCTGCAGTCATCTCTGCTGCCTACGTGCTCTCCCTTTTCCTCATAGAAACTTCACCTTTCCATTGTGAACTCTCTCCTTATGGAAAATCCTTCTCCTAACTATTTTTATGGTGCTGACAGGAAATGAGTGAACAGTAATGAGGCAGTTAGATGGAGCTGACAGTTCAAGTATTTAATTTTAAAGAATGCATATATTATAGAATTCAAATTGGATGGGTCAGATCCTTATCTGGTATTGCACTTATATATTAAGAGAGTAGCTCTCAATTGTGCCAGAGAAATCTCTCTCCTAACATGTACCTGGGTTTTTTTAATGGTAGTTGATTTTTCTGTGGATTCTTGCTTTGGAGGGTTGTGCCGGTTTGGCCAAATTTAGAAATATATCCTCTGAGAGAAGGCAGGTTACAAACCACCAGGCTCGGGAAAAAAGAAACTTTTTCTTCAAAGGAAAGTGAAAGAGATAAAAACTATTTATTTAACAAACACATGGGAAAAGGATAATAATGCTAAATAATAAAAATCTCTCGCTGTGGAGAAAAACCTGGGAAAGTGTTAGAGTCCTCCCTTTGGTCTCCCTCCTCCTCGGAGCTGGGACTTGGCCAGGGCCAGGCCCTCTGTGCTCGGTGGAAAGTCCTCCCGATGTGTTCTGATATTGAAGCAGTCCAGTAGAAAAGGGAAAAAATCCGAAATTCCCGGAAAAACAAAGTTCAACTCTCTGGAGGGAAAATAAAATGAAAAATGTCTGAACAAGCAAGCAGGGTGCTTTCTCCACTCCCACTCTCTCAGCCGCAGAACACACAAGCCAAAAGGAAGAAAAAAATGCAGAGAATGAGAGTGTGTTTTCTCTGTCTGCATCCTTAAGGGTTTTTTCTTCTTCTCTCTTTGCTCAGGGTCAGTTTAAAAGCGTAGAAAGGTATATATACTAATTTCTGGGCATAGTGCAGTGATAGGGAATACAACATCAAGTCACCCCAAGACAAGGGTGAAATATGTTATGGACACTGTTTAAACACATATGAGTAAATGTGAAGAAATCTTTTTGGGATTGAATCCGACTATTGCTAGACACGTGATTGTATTGTTGGAGTGCCCTGAGCCCCAAGAACACCTGGCAGCTCAGCTGGTGCCTGTGGGATGTTCAGCAATATGGCGCTGCTGGGGCACTTTGCAGCACAGCAAGGGGATTATACACTTCTCTCTGGAGATCACATCAGTAATTCATCATTCAAAAGTTTTAAAAACAACAGAATGTGATTATTGAAGAGGTGTAATTGTCACTGTTCCAAATAACACACTCGCCTATTATTTAGCCAGGCCAGAACAAATTGAATATAAGAGCACATACTTTATTAAGTATTCTTTCTTTTTGCAGGAGCATGGCAAGCAACTCTAAGGTAAAACTGCAAAAACATCTTTGGCATCTTTTCGTACTGGAATTCTGTGTTTTCTGGGTAAGGCTTAAGTTATACCTGTTTGACCTTGGAATAACTTTCAAAATTGGAGCTATTTTTTAGTTCTTCCTTTGACTTTCTTTGTAATTTTGTTTTCAACCACTTTCTGTGAACTACAGGATGGTGAATGAATAAATGGCAAAATTTTTATGAGAACAGTGAGGCTGGCCAGGATCTTTCTGAATTGACATCCTCTCACACATCTGATTTAAAGGCAGCTGAGGAGCCAAAGCAGTTTCTCATATAAGCTGCTTGACAAGAGGAGTTCTAGGTGGTTATTATATGTCTATAATAGGCGCATGCTTGTTTATTTTCCTTTTTCTTTTTTGCAAAGGTCAGAATATTTGTTAGTGAGATGATACTTCTATAGTTGGTTACGGTAATTCCATTCCTGTATAGTGTGCTTTCAATCTGTGTTTCTGTGTCTGTAAAAATTTTCATTCATCTGTTTTTGTTGTCTACATGTGAGGAAAAATCAGGACAATATACCACTCTGTTGGAGTGGGTCAGCCTGCTCTCGGGCTGAAACCATCAAATGTCAGTCACCAGAAGAGATCACTGAGGTCTAGGTTACCTCCCCCTGGGTGGCTCCCAATCCTAAATTACCTCCCCCTGTTCCAGAAAGTTCTCCCTTTTTTAGTTATTAATTGGTTCCCTGTTATGACTCCTGCCTCCCTGTTTTCCCCATTTGTTCTGAAAAATTGTATCCTCCCCTCTGCTTGTACCCCATTGGTTGTTTTCTCTCTCCCTGCCTTGTTCCAGCCCCCCATAAAGGGGGCTAGCCTGCGTCTCCTTGAGGCTTTGCTGGTCCCTGGACCCTCCTGCAAATAAACCTGTTGGAACTCACACCAGAAGCCCCTCCCACCTTCTTTGCCTCCGGGCTAACGCCAGCCTGATCATCGGCTGCCGGACGTGCTTCCTCTGAGGAGGAGCCAGCGCACGCACCCATCTCACGCTGATTCCACTGAGCCGTCCAGCGAGGACGCTGTGGAGGCCAACGCTGCGTCCCCTCTGCCCGAGGGCACGCCGGGGCTTGTGGTGACAAGCCCCTGGCTGCGTTACCACTCAGGTAAAATTTCAAGTTTATGTGCAGGATAGATAGGTTTTTAGCTGTAAGTAGGACAAGGAACTGCTTGCAGCTGTGGAGACTCTGTACAACATAGAATTTTAGTTCAAATGTGGTCCAGGTCACTAGTGCTTAATATTCAATTGTTTTTGAGCTATTAGAAGGCAGGAGAAGATATCAGTGCTGGTGCCCTGGCTGACTGTCACCTGAGAGATAAGACAGAATAAACTAAATGTTATGAACTCCTTTGTCATCTACAGAATTGGTCCCATCTCACTGTAGTGATGGAATCATTTGCTCTCATCTCACTGGAGAGACAGCATTGCAACTGGCTATATTTTACTTAACCAGTGGATGGAAGTGTTTAGTCTCCAGCTGGAGCTGTCAACCAAGCTTGAAGGTGACTTTTAAAAATTTAATCCAATTTATAGCTATCTGAGCTTTTAATTTTATTTGAAGCCAATTATCAGTAGAAAGGTCATCTGCCTGCTTGACTGTCACCAGTACCAGGCTGCAGACACAGTACAGCTAAATATCAGTATTTCTAGGAAACTGGATGTTCTCTGTGTCAAGGGTTTGCTCTTGGAGCATAAAACCATTCTTGGAGCCAGTTCAAGACACTAGGCAGAACAGGTGCTGACCAAAGGACCTCAGTCTGTTTTGCCTGTGTTGGATATGATATCAACTGTACTAGTGTCATGGGTTAGCAAGCATAGTCTCGGAAGTGATTTTCTTGCAAAGAGATGCTTACAGCTTCCTCTATGACTTAGCAGAACCTATCAACTGGCTAGTTTGAATATTAACAATTTTTTAAGCGACTTAAAATTTTGACTGCCTCTGTCGTCCACATTTAAGAATGGACAAACCCCGGGAAAGCACTCTCTTGCTTCCTGCTTTGGGACAGGTAGCTGGGCTTGGCCCATATGGGACCTAGAGGGCTCGGGCCGGGCCCTGCGCGGTCCAGGCCAGGACCTGCTCAGCTGGGCAGGGCCGGGACACAGCCATCCTGGAGCCCTGAGGCCCTGTTCCACCCTAGGCCCCCCCCCCAGCAGTGTTACGTACAGACAGCACAGCCTGGCTCTCCCCCTGCCCAGTGCGGCCGAAGATTCAGCTGAGGATGCCCGCTGCCCAGTAAAGATCATGTGACCAACAGTGATAAGCGAACTTCAGCTGTGGGGCCGAGTGAGATTAACCCTTTTAGTGCTGTAAGTTTCCTCCAGAATAGATTAAGCCTGCAAACATTAAGTAAAGAAAGAAGAGCTGAAATCCTGAGGGAGGAGAAAGAGGAGATGCTTAAAAGCTGAAATTCTGTTGTAAAGCTATGGTGGTGATAAACTATGATATATCAGAGTACCCGTTGTAATTCCATGAAAGCATGGGGGGTGGAATGTTCAAACTGTACTTGTGAGCAAAAGCACCTGTGCTGGAATAAGGAAATGCTGAAGCAGCTGTAATTTGATGAGAAGTTTGAACAGGGAGAGATGGAAGTGATGAGGACTCTTGCTTCAAATCAGAAGGAGAAAGACCTCTGTTCCTAGAGATGCTCCCAGAGATAATCCTAGAGATGAAGATGATGAGGACCCTTTTTCTCCCAGGGAAGGGGGAGGGCCTCTATTCTTAGAGATGAAGATGCTCCCAGAGATGGGTGAAGAGAACCTTTGTTTTTGAACAGCTCAATCTTAAAATGGTACCCCAGTAGCTCAAGATTGGACCCTTGAAAGCAGTTGTGGGAAAAGCTGCAAGTCGGGGGAAGGGACTCTCACATGTGAGCAGAGAACCAACATGGGCGGCGGTCTCGGGATACTGAAGCCGTGAGAGAATTTCTTGTGGAGATGTCTCCATAGCATGAGCAAGAGAGACTCCTCTCCCTAAATGAACTGAACAAGGTTATTATGGAAGTGGTAAACAGACTGAACATCTCGAGGGTTGTCTTTTTACAGTGGGAGAAGGGGGAAAGGTGGGGGGAGGAGAAGTGTTCTGAAGGTGTGGTATGATTTTTTTTCCCTTCCTTTTAGGTCTGTTAATAAACTTCTTTATATTCTTTTAAGTTTTGTGCCTGCTTTGCTTTCTCCTAATTCTTATCTCACAGAAAGTAAATAAGTAAGTGATAATTTGAACAGAACCGCTACAACTAGCCTGAGCAATTAAGATTCTTACACTTACTGAGCTTCAACTTCTGCCACTTCCCATGGCTATAGTGTACCCTGGAGAGAGATGTTGTGAGAGATAAGGAGAGCCCAAATTTGTAGTAGAATGGGTTGCTGCCAGGCTGCATTTAACAGCTTGAATCTCTGGTATTTTAGTAAGGACTTATGCTTTGTCAGGGAGGGCAGAGAACCAAGATGACAGCTGTGCTGGTTGGACACTGTACAGCTGGAGACACAACCTTAGCCTCACCTCTAGATGTTCCCGAGTGAGGCCATGGGAGGAGGAGGAGAACACTGAAGTTTGGCTGAATGTTACTGCTATAGGTTAGTGAAGTAAAATCTCCATGTGTTCTCATTTGAATAGCCTGTTACCTTCTCTTCAAGGTATTGCACCCAGTTGCTATGTGCTGTTATACAGCACTGCAGTGGCTGGCTGAAGACAGCCTTATGTTTGGTTCATTGATCAGTTTGTATAGTGTTTTTGAGATCATTAGCATATGTAAGTGAAATAAATAATGCAAAGGTCATTGAAGCTGATATCCACACAATGATTTACAGGCTGCCAACTTGACTAGTTTTCTGTTCTACTCACACTTTAAGTACAGCTACAGATAATCAGTATTGAAAGAAATTATAAAAGGGCTATGGATGGAGAAGGCAGAAAAGTAGCTTATCTGTGAAAATTACCTCGATGTAAAATTTAGAAAGTTGACCTAATAGTATACCTTAATGTCTCACACCCCTCAGTCTGCAGGGAAAGTGTTACGTCCCACAGCTCTGCACGGGAAACTGACAGAATCTGGGGCTGCTGCCATTGTTCTGCCAATGCAGTCTGTGTGATGAGCCTCTCAGAAGGCATCAGCATGTGAACTTGCTGATGTAGGACCACCTCAAAGAACTGGAGTGTCACATTGTTCCTGTTGGCATGGCTGTGTTCAAGCAAACAGAAATATCCAAGAAGGATCTTCTTCAGGCAAATAGGAGATGCTGTGATTACTCAGGGTCCTACAGTCAGACATCCTTTATTTACTTCCTATACATGTTTAAATTACAAATTTATGAGTACTTGAGATTCACAAACATTTTCATATATTCAATATAGAAGACAGGTATTAAAAGGCATGTAGAAGGAAATAGCCCTTGTTGTTCCCTGGAACTGAAGGCAAACTGAGATTGCTAGAAAGTCCTACTCTAAGGAAGTACCTTGAATGAGAAAATACCAAATGATTTTAAGAAATTTCATATCTAGATAAATATCCAAAGTCCAGTTTGTTTTGATTTTTTTTTGGTTCAGCTGAGTTTTCTGTGAAGTGTTTGCATTATGAGAGATTTCTTTTTTTGCAATTTCAGTTGGATTCTGTGAAATGGGATGAAGTTGAAATGTTACAGGGAAAAAAATATCACATGAAAGGCTAGGAGAACTGGAATTGTTCAGCCTGTAAAAAAAGGTTTCTGGGTAATATAATTGAAACCTTCCAGTACCTGAAGGGAGTCTACAAGAAGGATGGAGAGATACTGTTTACAAGAGTGAGAGAGGAAGATGGAATGGCTTCAAACTGAGAGTAGGTTTAGATTAGATATTAGGAATAAATTCTTTACTGTGAGGATGGTGGGGCACTGCAGGCTGCCCAAAGAAGAGATGGATGTCCCATCCCTGGAAATGTTCAAGGCCAGACTGGATGGGGCTCTGAGCAACCTGGTCTAGTGAAAGATGTCCCTGCCCACAGTGGGGAGTTGGATCTAGGTGATGTTTAAGGTCCCTTGCGACTGAGACAATTCTATAATTCTATGATTCTATGATTCTATGTCAGAAAATGCAATGCGTCTATACAATAGAAGATACTCCAAAATGATGTGGTTGTATACTCTTCATCCTTTTGTAGAGTTTTCCCCAATTTAAAATAAGGTTGGCTAAGCCACTGAGGACCGTTTCGCTTTTTGAGTAGACACCATTAATGGTATAAACGCCATTTCCACAGAATTACAGAGTATTCTGAGTTGGAAGGGAGTATGGGGATTGAACTGGTGACCTTGATATTACTAGCACCATGCTCTAACGTGAGCATGCATGCAATGCTTTACGGAAAAATCTCAGGGAGTGTATAGTCCAGAGAAAGAAGAGAAGTTATGTCGGAGAGTAAGATCCTATAGGAGATGGAGACATGTAAAAGTTACTGTCAGAGCAGGTGGTATATCAGAAGTATGTAGGCAGTGGCTTTTACAAGTTTGTCTTTTTTACTTCATTACTTATTTTCTACCAATGGGAAGCTGATATTTCTCCTTTTGCTTCATTTTTTCAGTAGATCTCATATGCTCTTATGATTTTATTTTTCATATTATCATAAGCTGTGAACTTATGAAGGGAACATGTGCTAATGCTATTTCTGAGACTCACAAGTCAGAACTATTCAGATACATTTCAAGAAACCATGTCACTTTTCATGATTTCTTTGGACTAATTTAGTGGGCAAAAGCAACAAAATTAAATGGAGAAAGAGATCGAAGTTCAGTTGCCATTGTATTTACCGTCACCTACTTTTGCATACAGAGTATTATTTCATTGATGATACTAATTTGATAATTTTGCAACTGAGGCAACAGCACTGTGGGATGTTGGCATGACGTGTAGTAAGGAATTTAGCTGTACTTCCAGGCTAAAATTCTGTGGGTTTGAAACAATAGCAGAGAAGCACTTACAATGCACCTTATTGCTAAATATTTGTTACTCTTATGTACTTTGGGTACAGTCCCAGGAAAAATGCTTTTAGGCAATTTGTTATATATGAGCTTTAACAGAACTTTCACTGGCAGACATGTGGAATGGCCTTCTGGCCTGATGATAGGTAGCAACTTCCTCTACCTTTTGGAGAACCTGCCTGACTTTGCCTCTACAAAACATTGACTTACTTCTGATGTGAGATCTGACTCATGGCAGGAAGCAGGAAATTGTAATTTATTTTAAAGACGTAAATATTTCATGTTTCATTGTTGTGTTATAAAGGCTTCTTGAGGGTTCCACCAATCAAAATAAGCCTCTGAGAGTAATTTTTGCCATCACAATCACAGTTCTTCCTCAAATCTAGGCTGTGATGAGCTGACAGAGCTGGGGATGTATCTGGGTCAAGGATGGTCTTGAAAGGACTTTTTTGTCATCTCAGTACTCTTGCAGCTGCAGGAATGATATTTGATCCCTCCTCCTTGATCTCCTCATTTATGAGTATACCAGGAGGCCAGAATTGAAGTAGAAAGAAACCAACCAAGTTGACTTTCAGGTCACTGGTTTTACTGTGTCAGAATAAAAATAGATCAGGAAACATTGTTTTCAATTTTAACATGGAAAATTCAAAATGCCCTTGGCTGAGTCTTTGCTATGGGGCTTTTCTGTATGTTGTTTGGCATAAAATATTTACTGCTAAGAATGACTCAAGTTCATTTCTTCAACTTGAAAAAATACTCCACCTGTGTGACAGACTGCTGGCTCCCTGCTGGGCATGAAAAATTAACATTGTATCACATCAAGAGTTAAGAGGGAAGTCGGACAAAGTAGTTTTGCAGCTAATCTCCATTACTAGGTTTTTTTTTTCCTTGTCTATTTGAAATATGCATAGAAAATTCAGAAAAGCAAAGAGTGAGAACCCTCAGTAGGCACAAGCAGGTGTGCAAAGTGTCAGCCCTACTGCCCATCTCAGAACTGCTGATCCATAGGTAGAGCTCCCTTGATATTTGTTAAGCCTAATGATAAGCTTCAAGCTTTCAGCTTTAGATGTTAGCATGACAATATATGGCATTTCCTGGAGATTTTTTTTAGCTTTGGAATAGATGGTAATAAATAAATAAATAAACAAACAAATAAATAAATAAACAAATGTGCACTGTGTGTGTATGTGTGAGGAAAAAAAGGATACAGTTGTACTTGCTTTTTGTCAAAATTTTCCAAAGAAGTTCTACCCTCTGTGCTGGTTTTGGCTGGGGTAGAATTAATTGTCTTCACAGTGGCTGGTATGGGCCTGTGTTTTGGATTATTCTGAAAGCAGGGTTGATAATACAGAGATGTTTTTGTTATTGCTGAGCAGGGCTTACACAGAGCCAAGGGCTTTTCTGCTTTTCGTACGGCCACAATGGTGAGGAAGTCGGGGGTGTCTGGGAGGTTGGGAAGAGACACAGCTGGGACAGGTGACCCAAACTGACGAAAGGGATATTCCAGACCATGTGACATCATGCTCAGTAGAGAAAGCAGGGGGAAGGAGGAGGAGGGGAGGGACATTTGGAGTGATGGCATTTGTCTTCCTGAGTCACTGTTACATGTGATGGGGAGATGGTTGAACAGCTGTCAGGCATGGGTAGCAGGGAATTAATTCCTTGCTTTGCTTTGCTTGTGGGCATGGCATTTTCTTTTCCTATTAAACTGTTTTTATGTCAACCCATGAGTTCTCCAGCTTTTACCTTCTGATTCTCTCCCCAGTCACTCTGGTGAGGGAGTGAGTGAGCAGCTGCTTGGGACTTGGCTACTGGCTGTGGGTAAACCGTGAGAACCTCCCTCCACAATCATCTAGTAACTCTGGTAACTCATAAAGTTTAATGTACTTGGTAAACCAGCTTGACTTGCCATAGACTCTGCCAAGACTAAAAAACATCTTTGTCCAACCCAGAGTTCATAAAGATAAAAATGAGAGAATGATGTCATCTTGCACATAGAAGTGTTTCTGCAGCAGCGGGTTATTTTCTGTGAGGTTGAGAACTCCTAGGTAACTACATGTTAACAACACAGTGTACAGCATCCATTATATGGGAGTAAACACATAGTACAAAGTCAGCCTTCTCAGGCTACAGCTCAGTGGTGTCCTTACAAAGACTGCAAGTGTTAAAACAGCTAATGATAGCAGCATCTCCTTAATGTAAAAAAAAGAAAATCACAGAATAAGAATTTAGGGGAAAAATAAAAAAATAATTGCAAATACTATATAAAGACATTTTTTTCCCCAACACTATTATTACTGAAAATACTTTTAACCTAATCAAAATGTCTTTCATCTCAAGTGACAAAGTTGGTCCAGTAACTGTTAAACTCATGATTTTTAGACACTACATGGTGTCCCTAGATACAATGGGCTGCAAATTTACAACCATGAAAAGGCAGATCAGTGAAACTGAATGCGGGTCGTACATCTCATTTATTTTTCATTATTGAAGTTGGATTTTTTTTTTTTTTTTTTTGTATGACTCCGTTTGCCTCTGCGGCAGTAAAATGAAAATTGTCAACTTAATGGCTGACACTTGTTTTGCTTAAGATTTCTCAGTCTTGTACATGACTAATACTGGGTTTCTAGTGCTGTAGAGAAAATTTTTGATGCAGATAAATTGATGCCCTTCAGGGAAAGTTCTAGTGGTCTTTAGCAGTGAGCTATTACTCATGCTTGGTAATCACAGGTGCACTTTAAGGTTTATAGAACTGCATTTTGATTTTGTAAAGCTTATGCTTTTTACTAGCATACCCTTTTCATTTTTGATTTAAAGAAAATGAATGCTTACTACCACACTCTTGTGCTATAGAAAGCTTAGCAGTATAAATGCCCTCTGCTTCTCCATCTGACAGGATGAATCTGCTGTGCCTCAAGTGCATTGGAAATCTTCCCTACGGGCTTAGAGAAAAGAGGGATTTGGTGTATTTCTTATGCAAATAAAGGGAAGAGACAGTTGTTTCATGTTGCTAAAACTCAAGGCACTACAGGGATTTGCATTTTTTCATTTAAGTGTGTTTTGATTACTCTAGTCCCCAGATCCCTCACCTTAAAAATATGAAGTCAACATAAATATTACGGAGATAAAGAAAAACCCTTAATGCTGGAAGGTCACAAGGCCAGACTCTCTGCATGGTTATCAGTGTTATCAGTCAGTAGCTGTACAGACTTGCTTTGACTGGGGTTCAGTTCATGCCAATCTTTTCTTTGAAAAGCCCTTTGTGTTACAGAAGTCCTGAGACTTGTAACTGCCCCAGAAAAAACTCCAGCAGTGGCCTGGCAACACACTCTCAGGTTGGACTACAAACTCTTGGCATTTTGCTCCAACCCCTTCATAGACATAATTTTCTGGACCCAGCTATGGATGTGGAAGAAGGTACTGACTCATCTGTGCTCCATTGCTCTAGTATTTCTGCTGATGTTTCTAAGGTCAAGTAACATTGCAAAGAACACAATCTAGGGCCTTCTTAACCTTACTGGAAAAAGAGCCCAGTGCAGGATGTGGACAGGATGCAGCACTGGTGCACACAACTGATTCCCCACAGACACATCAGGTGTAAATGAAGATTCCTTCTCTTCAAATGATTTTAGCCTAAAGAGATATGATCCATTTTGGAGCTTAACCTCACTCAATGAAGTATTCTATCAACTTCCTTTAGAGTAAGTACTGAAAGTGCTCTCTAACCCAGCACCATGCAGATCAACTAAATCCATGCAGGTCAACTCAAACCAGGCCCAAGATGACATAAGTGGTTTTGTCTGAACAAATTAAGAAGTGTTGAAGGGCTCAGCTGACATCTCTGTAGATGTTTTTGACTCTTAGTAAAAGGTGGAGTAGAACATGGTAACCATTCCCTTCTACAGCAGCATAGCTGGATCTAGCAGAAGGTGGCTGGGACCTTCAGTTCCTTCTTTTCCAGAGAAGAAATTTATTTTCTTTCTAATTCTCTGTCTTAGAAGCAGACAGCATTGTTCTAGATTCAGTCAAATGCTTTATTTACAGCAGTCAGACAATCACTTTAAGTTCCCGAGCAATGTTGGGCAAAGACCCTCTTTGCTGTCTTCCTTTCAGCTGGAGTGGAGCAAACACTGGGAGCGTTTATGAGGGCATTTTGATTCAGATCTCTTCTCAGTAATCCTGAGGCTTAACAGAGAGATCCTGCTTATTAATTCTGCTGTGAAGCACAAACAGGTAAGCAGCAATGTCAGATCTCATTTTACTCTCCATAGTTTGTCACTGAACAACTCTGCATCCCTGAATTATTCACAACACAGAGTACCAGCAAGTGTCAAGATCGGTAACCATCAGCGAAGCAAGAAATCTCGGCTGGTAGTGGTGGTTTTGCACTCTCGAGAAAGCCTGAATTTGAGAAAATAGATGTTCTTGCTATTTCATACTCAGAACAATTCCATAAAAACACAAAACACATAACTGTCTGTCTATGTGTTTTCAAATTCACCCAATTATCCCATTTTTAAAATCAAAAGGGCTTTCTTATCATTGCTAAGATTGTTCTTATTTCAATTCTACCCTTGTAAATGCAAAATAATTTCACTGATTGTATTAAAATCCTTTCAGCATTATGTAGATTCAACAGAAGTTAAGTTCTGGTCCCGGTATTCTCATGTAGTGTGGATAATTATTGCAAAAACTAAAGTTAGGTCTAAGGACCATAGCCTTCAACGATCGTCAAGATTTGGTGCACTGCTGTAATAGCAGGCCCCTATAAAGCAGTCTGAGTTAATTCAGCTGTAGATTTTATTTCTACGTTAGAGTCTCTTGAGGCTTGTCAGGAAACTATAAAATGATGGATAATTTAGATGAGTGACATTCTTGAAAAAGCATTTGCCCTTTGATTGAAGAAAAATGACTTGTTAAAAATAGTTTGAAATCAGGATATGTTAATCAAACTAGGAAAGTAGAAAAGAGAAATCCTACCAAAATGACTTCTCATTATGCGCTGCAGCCAGCCTTTCTTTGTCTGTGGACGTTTCCACTAAGCAGAGAGAGCGAATCGATATTTTTAAATGCTATGTCCCTTAGATGAGCCCTGAGCAGGTTGAACAGCTTCTTCCATGGGACCAGGAGTTCTCATTAGTAGTTAAAGAGTATGTAAGAGCTGAATTTGGGTGGTGAGATTGGAACGACAGGGTAATGTCATTTGTTTGTAGTGATCCAGAAGTTTAGGTACATTTAATTCCCAAATGATCCCTATTTCCTTAGGCTGATGATGTGATTCCTGCTGTACAAATAAATTTTGTCTGATGTGGCTGTCTGGATTCAGTTGTGTGCACTGTCTCTGCAAAGAACATGTGAGCTTTGTCTGTGCCCTTTTTCAAGTAGAGTGAGGAAACCACCAAGGGTGTTCTTTACTATGGTGGTCGACCTTAGAAAGACTGGGCCTGTCAGAGTCTCTTTTTCCTTGGTTTTAGTTCTGGTCTCTTTGAAATACAGAGAGGAACAAATGGGAGGGAAGAATGAGTAGTTTTCTTTCAAACATAAAGCCCAAACCAACCAGAGAAAGCCTTCATAAGTCGTATTTCTCCTACAAGGACAGGAAAAAGAGAGAAACCAATACCTGTAATTTCTAAAAAAATGAAGTTATTCTTTGACTTTGGCAGGGTGATAAAAGTATACAGATAGCAATGTAGTGAAATACTTGGGGAGCTTTCATTTCCCTTCAACAAGCTGGTGAGGGGAACTGAATATTGTGCTCGAGAGCTCTTTCCTATTGCTTGTTAGCCAATTCTTATTTTACCTGGCACCTTATTACTACCTCCATTTTCTTTAATGTTTATGCAGAAATTTAAATAGATACAGTAATAAGAAAAAAAAATTCTTTATCAATTAATCAAGCTTTGCTGTTTGTAACTTGTGATATTATATTACTTCTGACATTTTTCGGTCATTCATGTACAGTTTCTGGAAGAACAGTACATCCAATAGAGTAAATCCAATTCAATTGTTCTCCCCTCAACCCCAAGGCAGTGCTCGTATTTTTTCTTCCTGACTGAAATATTAGAATTCCATATTTCCCATTTCAGGTCATGTTTGGCTAGAAAAGGAAACTTCAAAAAATGCAATGCATTTTGATGATACCAGTGTACATAATGTTTTCAGCCTCTGTCATCAGAGCATACCTGCATAGCGAATATGATGTCTAGAAAAGTAGGAGGTAGTTTAGAAAACAGAATGCTGGCTGAAATTGATGGGAAAGGAACAAAGAAGGTAAGAACTGAGGTGAAAAAAAATGTCAAACACAGGTAATGAGGAAGCTGCTTTGATTGAAGAGAGAATTCAGGTTACATAGCATAGTCTCATAGTGATGAGAAGCTCTATAGTTTATGATTTACTATGCCTCAGCTCAAAGGAGTTGGTCTATTTCTTGAGTTAATGAATAAGGAAGTCTGTAACTTACTAGACAGCTAAAAATACAGTAGGTATTGCTACTGAAATGGAAACAAACTTTTATTAGGACTGTAAATTTCAGTTTCTCTTTTATTGAAGGTTTTTCATATTATGTGAACAAAAGCTGAAGAGCCTATGGAAATGGCCTGAAGTTGCCTCAGGTGTTAAGGTAGTTTGGATGATGATACAAGGGTAGAAGGGGAGCATTTGGTGCAATAAACACAAAGTTAGTAAAAAGGACTGAGTTCAACAGGTTAGAGTCACAGCTGTGACAGCCTCAGGGAGAGTCTGTGTATGTCTCTGTGTGTGGAAGGTGTGGTCCAAACCCTTTACCCAACCCATAGCCACGTAATGCAGTGGGAGAGGGGAAGAGATACTTTGAACATTCTGGGCCTGTACAACTGCAGTCAGGATGCAGGTCTGTCATCTAGATTGTTCTAGCTTGTACTGAGAACTAGATATTTTGTTTTCTTTCCCTTTTTGTTTCTATGCTTCTCAGAGGTTAAAAAAAAAGGAAAAAAAAGATTTGCCAAATCACTTTTTTTCCTCTCTGATGACCTTGGCAAGATACAGACTGAGTTTTGTCACCCATAATCAGGCTAGCAATCACTTTTAAAATAGTTTCTCTGAATTTGATTGGAAGTAATCACAAAGTAAAATGCTTTACAATGCAAGCAAAGGGTACAGGAATCAAATCTTCATGATGTTGTCAGAAAATAGAACAAGATTAGAAAATGAAACAAGTGGTGTACATGTATTTTAAAGCATAATGTTCTGTAGGGCAGAAAAGGAATTTTCATGCTTTTTATCTGCCAATTCCTTTCTTCTTGCCAGTAAGTGCAGTAAAATATGTTTGTTCTATTTTTTTTTTTTTTTACATTTTTCTTTCAGGGCTTACCTTTTTCCAAACTATCTCCAGTTTCAGAATAGCTACCCCATGACACAAGAAAACATGAATATTTGTTTGATCATCTGCTTTAGCATGTAGCTTGGCATAAAGTAAGCACAACTCTCCAAAAGTTCGATTTTTCATTTCCTTAAGAAGTATTCATGTATTTTCTTGAAATTCTTCTATCTGGAATAGAAGGGCATCTTTCATGCAAAAAACCCCAAGGGCTTTAATGCAAGGCTTTACAGATTCCCTAAGCCAGCTCAAGGAATAAGAACAGGACAAAGCAATGGGTAGTAAGGAGTGGAGGCAAACTGTTCTTATCCCCCAGTAAATTAATGTCTCTTCTGCCATGACAATCTACAATAGTGGAATTGTCTAATGCATCATCCTTGCTGTAAGCAGAGGTGAGGACTAAATTCAAGGCGAGTGTCTACAAGAAAGCACAAGGTGCTGAATGCTTTGTAAGTGGCTCTTAAGTTTAGTGCTGGAATATGACTCTCTTCACAGTAATGAGAAGTTAAGTGCTTTTTGTCTTAGAGCTGTTAATGAAAGATGTCATCCTTTATCTATAATGGATATAATACTTCACACAAAGTATTAAAGTAATGAGGCACGATGCTAAGAAGGTTTCTGCTATTAGAAATCATTGCCACTAGAGTCCAGGCGCTCATGTCTCCTGCAGTTCTGCTGATACTTAACGTCAGTACTTGTCAGCTGCATACTTTATGGGTTCAATATATAGTGCACTAGCTGTTAGTTCTGATGTATGGATGAAGTATCATACCTACTAACACAGAAGCATTTTGGAGAAGACAGAAGAGGTTTGGATAGAGTTCAAATAAAGATTAAAACTAGATAAAATGTATTGTTTTCAATTTAAGAACATACAATAGGCTTAGCTAAGACTAAAAATAAAATAAATGTAGAATGTAAGGCTTATTGCATTAATTTCTTGGAACTTGCAGTTTCTCACTGCCTATTCTGTACTGTGCAGAGAGATCGGGGTCCATATGTGGTTGCTCAGAAAAAAAGTAGATGGTACTGCATATCTTATAGAGAGCTGGGAGATGAAAAACATTCAAGACAACAGTATGTCTGACATACTGTATTATGGGTGAACTTATTTTTTATGCTGCACAGAAACTCTTTGTTCCATAATCAAAATAACAGATCAAAGAAATTAGTTGTTTACTAACGGCCTTAGAAGGTCTTTATTCTTCAATAGAATGGGAACTGGTGGTCGTGGGTGAGCTGGAGAATATATTCACATGTATTCCTGAGGTGCTACATTTTTTCTTTAATGAGTGATCATAAACACCTCTTTCATATGTCATGTCTAAAAATCTGCTCTTATTACTAAAAGTCTAGTGTGTGGCTTGGCAAATTCAGCCGTATTCTGTTGGTTTTAAAAACAGTATCTCCTCTATCTCTGGGGGAAAATTATGGTGCTAGTGGTAGTGATGCCTGTCAGAAGTAGCAGTCTGCACTAAGTTATCCTTTCCATGGGCTGTAATGATGTCCAGAGTCCCTCTGATGATTTAGTCTGTAGCCCTCTGAGGTATGTACGGCTCTGATTTGAGTTGGTACGAGGTTTGGCAGATGCAGCTGTACCATGCCGTGAAGGAGGGGTTTACTGCACATTTGTGGATCTCTCCATATAATTCACTTTGCTCCTCTGCTCCATGAATAAGAGCCCCCAAAGGCTTTCAGCAGGATAATATTGTTAAATACTGCAAGTACCCTTGATAGTGTCACCTTGATACAGTGTCAGCTGATAAGACAGACTTACCTGTCTCTACATTACAAAGCATTTGTGCATAAACAAAGTAATAAATGCTAGAGTCATATGAAACACAAATGTTTAACCAATAACGAAGAAAATGCTTTTGGATCCTTGCTGTTCATGTGGATTTTTAATTTTGTAAGCAGGAGGTTAGAGGAGCAACTTTAGGGGCAGAAGTACTTACTGAGTAAGTCTTTCAAATGAGAGGGTCCCCATGACCTTACAGTGTGGCAAAGAGCTAAATAATTTTAGTATCTATCCTGTGTAGAAAGGGAATGCAGTGAGGTGGGTTATCACGGGCTCTCCTTCACTTATACATTCATGGAAAGTTGTCTTATGAACCTGTGAATCTATCTCAAGAACTGTGGAAAGTAGGAGGTGTCCAAAACCCACAATAGGCAGAAAAATATAACTTAAAAAAAATTGTTTTCCTCCACTTCTGAATCCAAGTTTAGTCCTTCTGGACTTGCCAGCACAAATAAAAGGTGAATTAATCTTATTGATTACATATAGTCTTATAACGATAAATCAGTGAGTTTGAATAGAAAAATTCTGTGTATTTTGATTTGTGATGCCTGATAGGTGAACTAAATTTTCTCAGATGCAGGTTTCCACTCTGCCTACTATACAGCTTTTCCATTTCCCATGTTTTGGAGACATGGCTGAAGTACGATTAAATTTTCCCTGTTCTTATACTCATGGTAGTTTTCTTGTTCTGTGTTACATGTAGCAGTGCAGGAAGGAAGAGTGAAAAAACAAGGAAGAATCCAGTCTTTCCAACAGGATCTTGCTTTGTGATGGATTGCATTGCTTTTCAGTGCTTCAGTTTCTCCAGCTACAAAATTGCTCTTCCTTTGTTTAGCAAGCTGACATAATGGTATAAGCTTGGCTCACAGAAGTAGTACATGAAGATTAAATGTAGCTTGTAAGTAGAACTTGTGCTGTTCTGTAGCAGGGAAATCATGAAGGGCATGCTAGACAGAAAGGGATGGTCATGTGAATGGATCACCATCCTTAGATTGCTTTACAGTGGTTTGCTTTCTTGTATTATATGGCTATCTGTTTGGAACTCAAGTTTACTTTGTGGAAAGGAAAAAGCAGAAGGACCTGACCCTGAGTTTGGCAGGCGGTGCCGAGGTGTGCAGCTGTACCTCACAGTGGGCAGGGGTTGTGAGCTGCTGCAGAGCAGAGCTGGGGACCAGCATGGGTTGGGGCAGCCCCCGTGCTTGCCCATGTAAAGACGTGGAATTTGTTTCTGTCCATGTTTCCTGCTGCAGTTAAACAGAAGCACCTCTCAGGGACTTGGGTAATTGTCCAAGTGCCATCTCAAAGGATGGTGACAGTAAGAATTACTGAAGAGAAGCAAGAAGCATAATCAGCAGATAGGTCCTCCGTGGAAATGCATCTCTTTTTTTTTTGTTTTTTTGGTAAGAGCTGAATACATTGAGACTATTGCAACTGAAATTTTGCAGGAGTGAGAGTGCAAAATAAAAGGAGTACACAGGAACATTTATTTTAAGCATGATTGTCCTGGCAAAAAATGTTTATGGTGTAGGAGACTGGACTGAAATGACTATTTGTGGCACTCTTGTAATTGATTTTATAAGAAGCATTTCTTAACCTGCTGGCAAGCATTTGAAAAACTGTCAGTCTAGGGGGAAAAGAGATTTTTGTGTGTGGCTATTTTTCTTTATATTGCATAATTACAAACCATTTGTTTCCTGAATAGAAGTTTGTAATTAATACAGATTAGAAAATGTCTGGGAGATTTTTATGAGGAAAGAAGTGTGTATGGATGGGTTGTTTTTCTGAACATGAGTTTTTTTGTAGTTTCTTTATAATAGCTGAATTTCACTTTAGGGTTTACAGTGCAGTGCATACAATTATTTATGAGATGCTGGAGTATGATAAATAGAGCATTCTTTCATTAAAGAAACACCTCAAAACCCACCCAAAGAAACCTCAGGATGTATTACATGGCTGCTTTGTATTAACCCTAACCTTTATTATGAAACTCAGTATAACTAGAAATACAAAAGAAGTTATGCTTGTGGTACGTAGGTAAAATAGCAGAAGCATGTTTAATGTGATAGCCAGACATGATAAATCTTGTTCTACCTTTTATGCAATTGTCCTCTGTGCAATCATTGTAAATGTTGAATTTGTTCTTCATCAACCCTGCAGGAAGAAACATTCATAGAATAGGAATATATTGCCAGGGTCAGTGAATTCATCCAGTTCTCACACAACTCTGTAAGAGACATTTAGTCTACAAAAGTCTAGGGAGAAAACCTGCCTCAAGCCCACACACTTCACAGCAGTCAATGTAAGCTCTACATCCAGAGGGGACCAAAAGCTGTAACCCTGATGTGCTTCCCATACCTGAGTGTTCTGCAGTGTCAGAGAAACTTGAACAATACCAACCATGGTTACAGTTCCTTCCTCATAATTTAAAAGAAGGCTGACCACTTGATTTTTATTCCCTTTTTACAAGGACTATTAAAAATGTTCAAATTTCTTCCTAAATACCCTTTAAAATGTTCTAAAATGTTTTTAATGAGTTCTTTTTGTTCCCACAGCAATGCTTTTGGGATGAGTTGACTGCCATACGTTCCCTTACACCTTTCCTGTGTCTTCAGGGGTTAGAGTACCTTTCAGCTGGCCTTTTCCCACACTTCTTAGGTCTAGCTTAGTCAGTCTCATATACTCAGTGTAAGTTTTACATTTGCTGCATAGTTCCCATGGCCTCCCTTCTTCTTCATCTTTGACACTGTATAACTGTATATGGTTGGTTCTGTTCTCTGCTGCCTGGCTACATCAGCAACCTGTACAGGGTCGTGGGAAAGGAAGAGCACTGTGATGCTGCCTGCCAGCAGCTATGGGTGAATATTTTCTGCTTGGCATCCCTTGGGAAAGTGCACTCTCTCCTCCTGCATAGTGCTTTGGGCTCCCCACTACACCACAGACAGATTTATTTCAGATGCAACAGCCAGGGTGTGAAGGGACAAGCCAGGAGAAAAGTAGGTGTAACCATCTACAGAGCAGCACTAACCAGCACATTTGGGATGGGTTTTTTTGTGGTGACTTTGGATCCTTTCTCTGCAGCTGCTGAGGGAGGTGTCTTATGTGCCTATGAAGTCATGCAATCTGGAAAGCTGTGTCATGGGACTGCCTTTTTAGAACAACTGTTGCTCTGATATCTGCTTTTTGATTTTACTGGCATCTTGAGTTGGTTCTTATTTCTTGAGAGAGTACCTTGTGTTTGGACACAAAGGTGATTTTTTTTTTTTTAAAGCTGACTCTTTTTCAGTGAGCTTGTGCACATGTGTGCATATTCTGCATGTGTGTTCATCCTGTAATTTACCAGAGGACATGACTTTGGAAAAAACCAGAAACATTTTTGTTCTTTGAGAAGACGAAAAGTGATAGAAAGTTCAGCACTGGAAGGATACATTTCCTTCATTATACTTATTTCATGGTGTCTGCATGATCACTTCTAGAGCCTGTATTAATTGGTGGATATTGCTCTGTGCATTTTAATATGAGGGTGAAAGTTTTGCTAGGTGGGACTTGTAGAAATAGTAAAACCTAATAATACTAAATAAAAAAGCCCCAACTGCCAGCAGCCTTGTAACATACCAAGCCAACTGAATGAACAAATGTATATAGAATAAACAGGCAGAATTAATGCCAAGAAACACGCTGGCATTCAGACCAAAGCAAAATACAGTTCAAACACAGAAGATTGCTGAAGATCTTGGAACTTACTTCAAAAATCCAAAGCCAAGAAAATACATATCTAAAAGGTAAAAAGCAGTCTCAACCCACCAGATATTTCTGAAGAAGGGCACTCCACTTCTACCCTAACATTAAACATGAATGTGGCACACTTTGTACTTACAGAGCAGTGACACGTTGAAAAGTGAGCAGGGACTCTCCTCTTTCCTTTGCTGCAGTTGGCTTTCATATTCAGTGTTCATACACTGACACCATTGTTTTTGGCTTTTTACATACTGAGAATGGCTGGTAGTTAGAGAAAAATATTCCTACAAATTGTCTTAATGTGTGGGTTTTTTTGTTTGTTATTTTGCTTGTTGCCTCATTTCAGGACAAAATGTTTTACCATCTCCTATTACTTTAATACACAGCATCATCTCTCGTTGGGATTCCTAATCTTAGTATATCTGACCAGATATTCAGATTCAGTATTTTTGTCTCACTGGCACACCCTAATAAACATGGAAGCCAAACTGTTCCTGAGTGGGAGGTATTTCTGAAACACCTAAAGAACTAGTGTTATTATAGTGGGATTTACTTACTGCTATCTCTGCAGCTTCTCATGTGACCTTGGATGATCTCTTCAGACTTTTTGCCCTTCACGTTCCATTTATGCAATTATGCCCAGTTTTTCTGCTGGGAGGTGGATGAGCAAATACCAGAGTTACTGCTGGGAATGTTCTGGCATTAACTGATCTCCAAAATGTGACACAAATCACTTTTTTCTCTCTTTTTCCAACATTGTATTCTTAAATTGTAAGGTATTCCATGATTCTCTCCATATAAATAATTAATAAAGTAGATCTCCAGCTTGATTGAGATCCCTAGAGATTATTCTAATATAGGTAACAAGACATATTAATATCTTGCAGAGAAAACAGAGGAAGAGTCACAAGTCTTTCCCTCAATATTTGTTTTTGATGTGATCCATTTATTAAACTTTGCCACACCCACACCTAAAAGGTGACATTCATACACCTAAGATCCTGCTCTGTCTGAGTCTATCACTTTCCCAGTGCAGTCAGTTGGAGTTTTGTCTCTGACTCCTGGTGCAGTAGGAACAAGGTCTGTCAGCATGAGGAGAGGAACCCCTGGAGGCAGCTCTTCTGTCTGGTGATCCTCTCTCATCTCTCATCTCTCATCTCTCTGTATCTTTTATTTCATTTCATCCCAGGGTAAAGGTTCTTTCACAAGCCCCTTGGTCAAAGAAGGCACCTTTGCTGTCAACCCTTAATACTTACATGAAGAGGATGTTGTTGGTGTGAAATACATGCAAAATACAGCAGGCATTATAAAATATTGAATGAATCTACGTGAGACAGACTGGCATAGAAAAATTCCCTCTAGTTCTCAATTCCTTAGTTCTTACTCTGTGTTCTTGGCTTGTCTTTTTTCAGGGCAACACAATGGTATTTATATACTTATTTTAATATATAATTTATATTTTAAGATCTTCATTTAGAGGAATTGGTATTGATGCCTTGATTTAATTAGCATAGGACTTGGTAATAGCTCAATAAAAATTAAATTACAAGCCATTCATTATTCCTTGGGAAATAGTAAGATTTATTAGCAATGCCTCCAGAATCAAGTAGCTTAAAACTGGTACTTTTTAGAGTTAAATTGGGGAACACTGGTTTGTTTAATTTAGGGTGTAATTATGCTGAGTAGTTTTTTTTATTTGAATTAAAGTGTCTTAATTTGGAGCCATATTTCCACTGTATACCACAGCACATGTGTTGATAAGCATACTCTAAAAGAAATCCTAAATTCTTTCTTGGAATCCAGTGGATCTCATGAGACATGAATTTTGTTTCCAGAATTGTTGAAAAAAAGGAGGTAAATGGAAGCTGAAGCTGATTTTTATTATCAAATTTCAGTAAAGTATGGAATGATGACAGTTCATTCTTTGACATAAAGAATTTAATTCCTGCTGTAATGATGGGAGTTGCAATAATCTTGTTTCATTAGGAATATCTGAAAAGATTAATTTCTACTTATATAAATACTGCAAAATTGGCGAGATGAGAGTCCTTAGCTAGATTGGCTACTGTCTGAGTGCTATCTACTGACATGCTTTCATAGCCCTACCTTGGTTTGATTGTTTCTAGAGCCACTACTGTCTTTGTAATATCAAAAGTTGATGCAAGTTTTTAAAGTCTATTTGCAAAACTTTCCTCAAACTTATAACTTCCATTTAGTTTTTAAAACTAGGGATGTTGAATTAGTAACATAACATTTTTTATCTTTCTCTCTATTGTCCTTGCTTTTGGAAGCAAACCATTGGAGGGTTTGTATTTTGTTTATACTTTTTTCTTTCTCAATGGCATTTCCAGACTTCTACTTCCAAAAAGCTGTACTGTCAGATAGGAGTAGAGAAAAGTAATAAGAAAGCAATGACAGGAGGTCTGAATGCTATTTAGAATGTTGCATTCAATTGCAGGAAAAATGTGAGAAGGGGAGGGAGAATAAAAGTAATGAAAATCTTTTGAAGCACATTTTGTTAGGTTTTGGGAGCAAGCTTGACAGGAAATTTTACCTTTTGGAGATAGGAGAATTATTGGGGAGTTTTTAACAGAAATACTTGTCTCTTCCTCCTTCCTCTCCACATTATGTTTTAGCTCTTGCAGAGACTCAAGAGAGCACAGAGTCCCAAAGGCCTTGTTTCTAGTCTTGCTTAATCCAGAGGAATTGCTGTACTGTTTGGAAAAGCTAGTTCTTCTGTTAGACCACTGAATCTCCTTGGCAGGGGAGTTCATATATGAAATTTCAGCCACTGGGGAGCAACAAGTTGCTATAGAGAAAACTTTTGAGTTTACTTTGAGCTGCTGTCTTTATGTAGTTTATCATAGAGTGCACTTCTGCTGTTTCACGGGGTAATGGGCTCTGACAGCAATTTGCCATTAAAAGCAACCATTTACCCATATTCACTACCACAGACAGCAAAAATATGAATAGCAATGCCAGCAGGTTTCTGTGCACTCTGTCTTCCTGACATTATTCATTAAATACAGCATATTTTCTTACAATTGATCAATTACTGCTGTTAACAAATGGTTTATTACCACATTAACCTGCATTAATAGGGTCTTGTGTGAGAACTGGTAGAGATAACCAATTTCTCAACCTTTATAGGTTTCAGTAATCCCTTCGTGTCATGACATTTACAATTTTCTGGATTGAAAAAATGGGGAGGATTTTTAGAGACCTGACTGTGAGAAGTATCTGGCAGTGCTTTGGTAGGCCCATACATATGGCATTATTCTTTATTCAAAGTTGTCTGTTGCTCACAAGGCTTTCTGGAGTGTTTTAACTACCTGAAAATGTTGGAGAAAAATCTGTTATGGTTGGGCTGATCAAACTTTTCCATCCAACAGCTCTAGATGTCTGATTCCTGAAGTCTACAAATACTCAGGTCTTCTTAAGAACTGTAATGAGAAGTGTTATTTCAGTATAGACGGGACTTGTTATTTAATAATAATATTTAGTATTTGAAAATGACTCAGATTCTTGATCAACTGCCAAAGTATGAAGATGAAGGTGCTCAATGTCGAGACTCAAAATCCTAAAGGCGACAGGCATGGAACAATTTAGCCAAAAGCTACTTGGTACCCCAGAATATATTGTTGATATGTCTAAGCGAACTCTCTCTTCATCATTTTCCCTGTTAATTATCCTCTTCATTCCAAAGTGGATGCCAAGGAGGACAGTGTCTGTGAGTGCCTGGTGTATGCTTCATGGCATAGAGAACTCAAAACTCTGCTGAATGCTGAGGAAATAGACAAGGTGTGGCAATAAGGATTCCTAGCCCAAACCCATACTTTAAACACTACTTTCACTGGTGGGCACTTGCATACTTGGGGAGAGCCTTGTTCCAGAGACATCTGCTCTGCAATCACCCATATGCATATGGACTCATGCCCATACAGAAGAACAGAAATCCTTACAGAAGAAGGGGAGTGAAGAATGAAGTTTGTGCTTTTTATTGCCTAATCCCACCAACCAGCTACAGATATGCTTAGTAGAAAAAGTTAAGCATGACACATCTTCATGCAGTAAGAACAGGGACTCTGAGCATGGCACAATGTGTAAAAATTAAGACTCAAAGCTAGCTAAAGTCACACAGTTGTTTTGGCAGAAGCGGTGGGCAAGGTGTATGTAACCTCCTCCTCAGCACTCCTGAAAGAGAATGCAAATCTATCCCCACCTAGTTTGGGAAGGCAGCAAAAGTAGAAGAGAAGGAGATGATCTGTAGGACTCATTTTAATAGAATTTCCCTTGTCTCCTGAGGACTTTTTTTTTACTCTGTTGAAGAAACAAGACATTATGCAGATAGTTTGAGAAATAGCATTCTCACGAATATGAAATAACTGCAGAGATGAGGATGCTGAACAGTCACTATGAGGCCAAGGGGCAGAAGTGTGTGATCTCCTCTGTGCAATGTGAATTGTTTAAAGGCTGTGGGAAAGTTTTGGACTGCTGGTTGCATTGGATGAAAAGAATGACTCCCCACATATTACCTCCACATCATGCATTTATGTACTCCTGACGGAAAACAGATTTTAGGCTGGCAGTTTGAAGAGTGATCAATACTGGGGCCAGTATTGTTTAACTTATTCATCAATGACTTGGACAAAGGGGCAGATGCCTCCTCAGCAAGTTCATTGATGTCACAAAGCTGGGAGGAGTGGCCCATACCCCACAGTTCTGTGTAGCCCTTCAGAAGGGCCTTGACAGGTTTGAGAGATGGGCAGAGAATCACAGAATCATTAGGACTGGAAGGAACCTCTGGAGATCACCTAGTCCAACTCCCCTGCCAAGGCACGGTCACCTAGAGGAGGTTACACAGGAACTCATCCAGGTGGGTTTTGAATGTCTCCAGACATGGAGACTCCACAAGCTCCCTGGGCAGCCTGTTCCCTCTGAGATTCAAGAAAGGCAAATGCAGGATCTTGCACCTGGGGAAGAATAACCCCATGCACAAGTACAGGCTGGAGGCTGACCTGCTTATAAGCCGGTTTGTAGAGAAGGATCTGGGGGTCCTGGTGGACAGAAAGCTGTCCATGAGCCAGCAGTGCATCCTTCCTTGTGGCCAAGAAGGCCAATGGTATCCCGGGGTGCATGAGGAAGAGCATTGCCAGCACGTCAAGGGAGGTGATCCTGCCCCTCTGCTCAGCCCTGGTGAGGCCACATCTGGAGTGCTGTGTCCAGTTCTGGGCTCTTCAGTACAAGAGAGATTTGGTGCTCCTGGAACAGGTCCAGTGGAGGGCAACAGAGGTGATCTTGGGACAGAAGCATCTCTCTTACAAGGAAAGGCTGAGGGACCTGGACCTGTTAAGCCTTGAAAGGAGGTGACTGAGAGGGGAAGATATCAAGAGGATTGAGCCAGTCTCTTCTCAGTGATGCCAAGCAATAGGACAAGAGGCAACAGGCAGAAACTGATATACAGGAAGTTCCACCTGAACATAAGGAACAATTTCTTTACTGTATAGGTGACCAAGCACTGGAACAGATTGCCCAGAGTTTGTGGAGTCTGGAGAATCTCTTCAAAAACAAGGTGTAATCCTGTGCCTTGTGCTTTAGAATGACCCAGTTTGAGCAGGGATGTTGGACCAGTGACCCAGAGTGGTCCCTTCCAACGTGTCCCATTCTGTAATTCTGTGATTCTATAAAGTGACTTCAGATTACAAGATCCAGGATTTGGCCTCTTTAATCATTCATATACCCTTAAAATACCGAGAGGTATCCCATAACATAGGTTTCCACATGTAACAGTTGTTTCCTTTATATTTTCTAAGTGGAGTGTTTTGTATCTGCCCCTTCATGTTGCTGTGGATGGGATTTAGCAACTGTTCCTTCCTAGTCTAGACCAATTGCCTTGTTAAACTTAATCTCAGTGAAATAAAAATACTACCTCATTAATACTAAGCCTAACCTTCCTGCTAATTACCATCCTTAGCAAAGGGTTAAGCGTCATGCTATTTTACTTTTATAGCTGGCTATACTTTTCTCATTGGTCTCATTAGCACTGACTGCCTTTGAAAATGCTTTTCAATTAATGTAATTTTCACATATTTCTTCACCCTCCAGTTTTGTTGGAAAGGATGTTGATCGAGAAGAAATGGTGTGTTATGGGAATTGAGGAATCGGGAACCACCAAATAAGACAGCACAGCTTATTTCCCAGTAAAGGGTATTTGTATTAACCTTTTGTCTAATTAAACTAATTGTTTGACTAAGTGAGAATTTTACAGAGTTTAGTGACATTATTAAGCAGTGTTTTTGCTGTATGTAGTAGGTGTAGAATATGAAAACATGGGTGTTCTTCCAAATCTTAAGTCACAGCTGTGTATGGTGCTAGATGAAGTCACTTAAAAGGTGAGAGGGCAATGAAAAAACCCAAACTTTTCAAAGAACTTTTAGGGACTTCAGGACCTTGATTTTGCAAATTTCTGGATGGAGAATATTCTGCCACCTACCCACAGTTCTAAGCATCCTCAATACAAGGAAGTTGTGAGTGTTATTCTGACAGAAGGAATCTAATCTTGTTATTGTGGCTACTTACCTCGTGGTCTTCTTGTTAGCTGAATGTCATGTTATCTGACTAGCTAATTAGCCAGCTAGCTTCTGTGAGATCACCAGTGACAAATGGAGAATTCTCCTGTCTTGCCTCCTCTACTCTGACCAAATGCCTCTAAGAGTCCTTAGAAATCTCATCTGTTATTCCACATGTAACTACTGAATGGTAGAGCTGTTGAATTTGCATCCGTTCCTAACACACAGGATCTGTTTCAACTGTCAGCTATGCTATTGCTTTTATGCATCAGTACAGACGCCTTAACGTAAAGAGTTCAGAGATGATCCAATAGGGATATAATTTATATTTGAACTAAATAGGTACCTCTTAACTGGGTGATTCCCAAGTAGGTTGACAAATAACCTCCTTTAATCCTAAGTCATATGGACTCATCAGATGGGTTTAATTAAGAATCATAAATTGAATGCAGTAGAAGGAAACAGCGATATTTGTGCACCATGGTGGCCTGAAATCCTCTCTGAATATGATTCTTCCTCCTTTCTAACAGAAAGAGGGGGCTGACTTGTATAAAAAAACCCTTTTCCTGAGAGATGACAATAGACAGAGGGTGAATACTCTTTTTAACAGCATTGTGAAGCAGTCGGGGATATCTTACAGCCTGTCTGTGCAGCTTAACTATGATAGGGTCCAGGAAATGGGGAAACAGGGTTGTGTCTGTGGATGAAAAGAGATACACTTCTAAGAAATTATAATGAAAGAGGTGCCTAGATCCTGAAATTTTGGGCTGATATGCCAACCCCAAAATGTGAATCTTGATTTGCTACAGGAAATGAATATTCTTACTAGCAGGAGTACTCAGAAAAATTAATCATGTAAAAAAATGCACTCCATTTTTTATCCTCTAGAAAGCCTCAGGGATTTGAGGTTTCTAGAAACTGAAACTCCAAGAAAAGTCTCAGATATCAGTAGATGCATAATACAGGGCAACTTCTCTTGCAACTGCATTACCAGCCAGCCTTACATGAACACCGGTGATTTTAAAGACATTTGATTCTTTTGAGGGGAATGTCTCCTTTTTTGGGCTCTCTGTCATGACTGTGCTTCTCAGGATTTAGGTTTCTAGCAAGAAAATGACAATTTTTAAATTCATTATAGGGTTTCTTGTACTTCACTGAATAAAGAAAGTGAAGACAAGGTGTGTGTTTATATTATGGTTATTAATTTTTTTTTCTACTTTGTGGAACTTTTGCCTTTAAAACAAGAGGGATCCTTTCCTATGCAACATCCTCATGAGAGAAAATGTTGACACATAGTGTTCTTTGATCACTTCAGCATGAGACTCAGTATAACTAAGTATATGTATCCTCTAAATTTGATCTGTTATTGTAAATAAGACAACCACACTGAATAGGGAGGAAACAAAGAGGTGAAGCTTCCAGTTTTTCTGGTCAGGATGTAAGGGATCAAAGCCTGAAACACAGCTTCTAGAAAATTAATGTTGACATCATGTCACCTCTCTGAGACAGAACACAGTGCACTGGAAGAGTAGCATACACACAACACTGTCATATTGGATCTATAGAAGGCAGCTACTGTGAGAAACTAAGCCGGCCTTAGGAAACTTTTGGAGGCACTTGTGATACTGACTGCACTTTCATGCTTTCTGCATCTAATCAATTTGTTTTTTTCTTGAGGTTTGCAGTCTCCATTTATTCACAGCAGATAACAATTCATCATGTCCTGAGCACACTGGCTCCCCGTAGGCCTCACTGCTGGTGAATATGCTTAATTCCACTTGCTGAGAAGAGAGCTTCCACACTGCTGTCTGAGGTTACTTATCCCGTGCTCACATGGCAAGAAGGATATGTGGGACAGAGCTCTCTGCAGGTCACATTCTGCCATTACGAAGGAGCCTTATTTCCATGGAGATTTTTATAGATCTACTCGGAGAGCTATAGCATATCCCCTGCCACAGACAGTGACTCACACAGAACTGCTTTAATGGAGACAGATTTACAGTAATCCAGGCATAGTGGTTTTCTTTCACAAGGAATAATGAGCAAGAATTCAATGCAACTGTTTATAATGGCCATGAGATGAACTTCTCTGACTGCTGTGGCAGTTTGGGGTGTAAGTCAGCCCAGTTAATGTACCAGGAAACAGATAATAAAAATTTCAAACCTGCTGTCACTGAGTCAGTGGAGTTAGCAGACAATCATCAGTCTCAATTTCACTGTGCCCTGAGCAGTGCATAGTCTTAAGTCTTTTAGTGGGAGGGACCCAGACTGCTCAACTGCATGCCATTGACCCTCAGCTGCAGAAATACCCTTTAAGTTAGAAGTCAGAGCCTGTTCTTTGAGATTGGATGGATTTGAGTTCTGTCAAATATTCAATTTTCATGTTTCTGTGGTTATTGATGGAGACATCTATCTCATGTTGGGTTCTGGTGGCTCTAAGGAAAAGCACAGCACTGATTCCAGTGTAGTCCTTTCCCTAATTATGTTCAAGAATATCTCTTAGTAAGAAATACTAGATCCCTATATGCAACTGTCTTTTTCTTTATAAACTGAGTTCTATACAGCAGCTAGTTATTAACACTTTATGTATATTTTTTATATATATATATAAAATATTTAAGGGAGCACTGACAAAAGGTGGTTTGCATGATGAGAGGATCCTGATTGTAGAACTGAGGTGAGCAGCCACTGCATCAAGCCCAGGCTCAATGTGAGAGAGCACCTACTCAGCTGTTGTCAGTTGGCAAACTGTGGAGGGGGTACACTGGAGCAGTGAGGGAGCAGTGTGGCACACTCAAGCAAGGACAAAGATCAGGTACCTGATCTTTGAAGTCCTATCACAAAATATTTTTCATAGATTAGCTCCATCATAAACCTAGGCAATTTTTTCTGGTATTCCCGCCAATTTCTGATTGTTTCAGAACCTCTCTGCTTTAGAGATTAGAATACCTGTATTTGTTGCTGGTTTGTAAATGTCTTTGTTAGTTTTTATTTAGCTTAAATAATTAGTTTTTCTCTATTTCTACACGAGCAGTCATACCCTCCATCAGTGCACACTTTGCTTGGACAAACAGTTGCCATTTCCTAAAACAACTGCTCCTTTCCCTTCAGGAACACTCTTTGATCAAATTTAAGTAATTTTTTCCTCAAACAAGACTGAATAGAATCACAGTTTTCTGGTATAGTCTTTTATGATGTAAATGTACAATACCAGTCTGTTTCACTGGAAATACTCTACCATGTACATGCCATGAATTGAGCTTATCATGCTCAGAGTCACATTTACAGTGATAACACTCCACAACTGTTGTGCTTTCTTTTTGTTAGTTCAAAAAATGTGATTCTTCACTTAATAGCAGAAATTGTAAATCTGGTACAGAGCCTAGAAGCACAGTGCTATGAAACACTGTTTTTTCAACACTTATGGAACTTAGCAGCAGCATGGTCTTCCTATGAAAAGCCCCCAAATTTTCATATATGCTGACAATTCTTCCATTTCTGGCACTAGAAAATAACTTTTCCAGCTCCTCTTTATGTCCTGTTAATTCAAATATTACTGCTATATTAGACTGCTGTAGAACTCTAATCACCAGCAATCTTCCCCTCATAGTAGATAGCTATTTACTCATCTTACAGTTCTTCTGTATCTTCTGCACCTTAAATAATAATTTTTCATCTGAGATCACATTGATTTATTTCCTTAAGTCTGGTGAATTTGATTTTACCTAATTTCCCTAGAAAATCACCTACCTAGCAAATAAGATCATCTTATCTGTCATGGTGTTTTATATATGATATTAATTCATTCATATTTTTTCTGATTGAGATTGCACCTTGTAGTTGCCATTATCACTTTCCCACCTCTAGTAAATAAAGCCACCACATTTATGATTCCTGATTTGCATGTTTCTGTCTCTGATTTGACATAAACTGGAATTTTTTTCCACGTCACCTTCTGTTTCTTTAGTGTCATCTCTATCATTTCTGAACAGCCCATCCTGTTCAGTGCAATGTCCAGTCACGCTTACTGTGCTTTTATGTTTTCCATAGTGTTTACAATCATCCAGTTTCATGTCCTACATCAGGACTTGTGGTTCTTCCTTCCAGTAGTTTGTTGCCTTTGTTCTATGTGATAAATACAACAGCTGGTTGTGCCTGACTCAGTGTTGAGTTTTGTATTGTCAGACTAATTGCATCAGCCACCTGGCTACTGCTCCCATCTGGCATCCTTCTGGCCCTTGCTCATCTCTGCAAAAATCCATTGAGCTAGTTAAGGACCTAGACCTTCAACTGATCCTTTGCAAAGCCTTTCTCTCGGCATGGTCTGTTAAAATGAGTACAGGATTCAGACAATCTCTCACCCATAATGTTTAAAAGTTTTGGGAGAAGTTATGTTTTTCTGATTCCTTCATGGCTTATTTCTGTAAGTCTTGTTCTGAATCCTGTCCACAGTCATAGGAATAAATGTAAAATCCAAATAGTATGTCTGGATTATTTTAATTATGCAATTTTTTCTCCTACTTCTAATTAATGAAAATGTGAAATCACTGCTAAGAACCAAGTAAAAGCTGCTTTTGGCTTATGCTCTAGACCTTTAAAATTTCTGGCAAGTAACATATGGGGAAAACATTGGAAGAAAAAAACCATCCCTGCTGTCTTTGAAGTAACATATGACATTCTTTGTCCAAACAAACCTATGCAAATGCTACCAATCCCTGTCTACTCTAGAAATGCAGGGTTGCTTTCAAAGCACACTTTCTTTGGCTCAGAAAACACAGGATGCTGCTCAGGAAGGCAAGGTTGATAATAATGGAAAAAGTTGTTTTAACAAGCAATGGGAGTATGTGTATGTAGGAATAATGTTGCAAAGACACAGAAGAGAGAAACCAAACTGGCTTTCATTTCTTTGCTTAACACAACCCTGAATTTCTTTGCAGAAAACATTGAGCCTTGTAAACAATGAAGCAGATTCTGCTCTTAAGTGTTTATCTCCATTCATTGCAATGAGAAGGCAGTGATAGAATTAATTCTTAAAACCACTTCATCTGGATCTGGAATTTCTGTAAGAAAAAGAATTGCAATGATTTGAACCACATGACTTTTTTAAAAAATAAGAAGGCTGACAAAATTTTAAAGAAAATTTTAGAGAAAGGATGCTTCTCTCTCAATGACTTAGTAACCATGCTTGTCTTCATGGGAACTGCAAATCAGCCACTTGTTCCAGGTCTGCTGCTGTGTGTTTCTCTACTGCTGTGGGCTATCTCCTACTGTTACTCAGAACAGAAAAGAATAAAGATGATGGAGAAATTACCCTCACTCCTAGCAGCCCTTATTCATTGAGCAAATTTGTGCTTGAGTGTTGGTAACCCTGTAAAACCAAAATTGTATGCCCAAATTTCTTCAAACTTTCTCTCCATCTCAACATGCATTAGTCCCCAAAATGACTATCCATAATAATTTTAATTATCCCACAGTTCTTTTCATCTGGAGCTTTTGGGTCAGAAGGAGGACAGACTTTTGAGCCATCTGTGGGACTCATGACTCTTTGATATTACTCTAGTGAACAGGTTGCCCTTATGTTGTAGCTTAGACAGGAAAAATGTGTTCTGGAACTCTATTCCTAGACTATTTCATTCACAAATCTTTACTGTCTTGGACAGAGATTTAAAGGACTAAAGTGGCAACATACCAAAGCTACAGCAAAATGTGCAATTCCCTAGTTCCCAGAAAGCAGCTGTGCTTAAAAGCTGTCAGCCAGCAAAGCCTTTTTCTTTTTGCAAAACTGTGTATTTCCATCATTTCACTCTGCCCTGGACAACTCAAATTAAAGACTCTCTGTCATTCTGTTGCCATCTCAATTATGCATCCTCAGAGGAAAGCCAGAATTGATGTGGATGCATCCAGATAAAAACAGATTGCACCTTCATTTGTAAAGTGAAATATTTATCTTTTGCTTTTATGGAAATGCTTTGCATTTGAGGTACGATACCAAGCACACTGAAAAAGTTAATGAGCTCCAATTAATTATCTTGTGTTTCTCCTGGTTCAGTTCCAACCTTTTAATTCTCTAAAGCTATCAGTTTCACTGCTTTATCACTTCCAGCACAACAAGATGTTCCAGGTCATAACTTGGACCTGTGAGCATAAGAGGATTGCCCAGCAATTCATTTCCCAACAGATAAACCCTGAAAGGTTCAAATGTGTATCCAAGTGCATCCAAAAATCTTTGGAGGAGAAATCTCATTAGAACAGACTTCCTTTGATTTTCTTTCATCCCTGTTTGGCTTTGAAATAGCATCATTCATGGCTTTGTTTTCAAGTATTCTTTTTCCCCCAACATTTCCATTTGTAGCTCTGAGTGAAACTTGGTAGCAGAATAATACAAAAATTCATGAGAAAAAGAACCTAATTTTTTTGAGACAATCATATAGTAGAGCTAGTCCAAGCACAGGTCAAAATGTAATGCTGGTGCTTGATCATTACCTGACATAGCCTGTCCTCTGTCTTGTCCTGTTTGTCATGTTGCTTGTAAGTCATGATTAGCCAGTGGAGAACTTACTTGTTTTATTGAAAAATATGGCAATGTCCATGAGTTCTAAATTAGTTCACCAAACGCATTTGTAATCAAAAAGGTTTAATGTAGTAAGTTTCATTGATTATTTATAAATTAAATGAGATCATGCTTTTCAATTCCTTCAGCACTTTGAATAATATGAATGTTCACATGATTACATGAATATTTGTGGAAGTAAAACACAAAATTCAATAAAAAACCAGTACAATAGCATTACAGTATGAATTCTTTATTTATCACAAGCTAAGTTGTTCTTGATTACGCATTCATCCCATTTTTTTCACAGTAGTGGTAAATACTTCAAGGGAATGTGTTACTAAAAGGTAAATGAAAGAGACCATGGCTATTCCTTTTTATGATATTTTCAACTTGCTCTGTTGAGTTCTTTATTTATTCATTAGAATAATTGCACTTATCCACATTTATCCTGAACTTCCATTGGAAACTTGCTGTCCTAAGCTTTTCAACAAAACCTCAAAAGCTTATTTAAACTTTTGTTAAATGATGTACTAATTTCTTTTCTTTTACTTTCAATGTCACTAGAAAAATCACATTTGTCATTATATTTGTACATGAATATCACTTGCATGTTAAAAGTGTATAACAAAAACCTCTGGATATCAGAAGCAATTATTGAATCAGTTAATCTTAAAAGACAAATCAACATTTTTAGATGCAGTTCATAAGTCATGGCACCTAGATAATTTCCTTTAACTTCATAATATTCTGTGAAGGTCTAGGAAAATGTAGACAGAAATGGACTTTAGCTCAGTGTTGTGAAAAGTTTCTGGAAATGTTTCATGTCCAACAGTGCCCATTCTGTACAGAAAAGAGAGCTCCAAAGCTGAGGCCCAAAGTGCTTTTACACAAATAATTCCTAATGAAAGCTCCAGCAAAATGGACCTATCTCTGCCATCAGCCTTCTCATTTAGGAGCTGACATAATTCGTCCTCCTTCTCATCTGCTGCCGCTCATTATCCAGGTGGCCTGATGTGCCACATTACACTCTTAGCAGAAGTATTCCTTTCAAAAGCACACTCCCCAGATCAGAGCTGTTTCTTTTGATTTGCTTTCTGACTCGCTGACATTTGCAGAGATGCGCCAGTGCATCTGTGTCCAAAAACAAGAAGGTAGAAAACACATGAAGTTCCTTTTGCCTTTCATCTCTTCTGTCTTTGTAGTCAGAAAAGATTTCTATTACACTGGCCTTTCTTTTCTTCTTCTTCTTTTTTTTTTAAATTTTTCTTTCATTTACTCTGATCTTGTTAAAGTTGCTCATCTCTTTCTTGAGTCTTTCCAGCAGAGTTCTTAGCAAGTCTCCTCATGATGTGAGTCCTATGTAAAACATCCTTTAGCACTTTGTCGCTTGAGTTGCACTGTACTGTATTCTTCTTACATCAAGATGCACTGAATTGAACCTGTAGATGCAACTTTAAAACACTGCTGAAAAGAATTATTTTACTCAAACTCAGGTGTGCCTTCAGAGAGTGTTGTGATCTCCTTACTCCATCTCAGAGTTTATCCTTTGTCAGTCTATGATACAGAGATTGCTTTCTGTCCTGTGCTGTAGTAATGAACTAGCAGTCATATTATGAATTCCTGCCTTTTTCTGCACTAAAAATTGCTAAGTAAGTCTGAGGTTATCCTGTACTTGTGGCTAGAGCCTTAAATAAAGCTTTATACTATTGCATGAAACTGGCAGAGATTATCAGCAGACAATTACCAGTCATCTATCTATGCATTAAATATCTGTGTTTATAGAGGGTACTGACTTCTGATGATTCATCTGTCTAGTTTAGTCTATGATTAGTATCTGCGTAGGTGTAGCTACACCTACATGCAGATCATGCTTGTAGCATTTGATTCTGGGAGGATAAGAGATTCTAAACGGAATAATTCCATTTGAAGCAGTTGTGATAGCAGTCGCAATAGACATGTTCATGCTTCATAGAGTGAGGCCATTGAGGGCAGGCAGCTTATGAGCAGACAGTACTATCTCTCAGAGATTTCTAGAACAAGAAGTGAACTGAAATCCAGGGAACAAATCTGCATCTCCTCCAACCCTGTCAGACACTGTTCTTCCCAGCACTGCATACTCTGTGTAAAATGCATAGGGCAGTTGCAGCATCCTAAAATCTCCTTTTGTCCATTATAATCAAAGTCAGGAAACTTCTGTTATGCAAATTGTAATCTGGCTTCCCCCACCTCCCCGCAATTACTGAATCAAAAAATGCCATACAACAAGATTTTAAAGCTATAAGTAAATCTTATTTGTTAGTAGATTGTCAGCTGCATTTGTTTGGGGATGTGAAATGATAAACATGTAATACTTACAGAGGTGTCCCAAGCACTGGTTATGGTTAACTGAATTTCATTTCCCACAGCAATTCATTTTGCAACATTCAGGTCTGTATCATGACTCTAAAATCTCTGTTGGGAGGTGGAGGAAGTTTTCAGTTATGACTGAGTAAAAATGAAGTCACAAAAATTAGTGTTTGCTGTGCAGTTCTGAAAGTCATTAAGATTTTTATTTAAAAGTTGTTACTATGTTAGATTTCAGCTTGACAACTGAACTCTTCTGTCACTGTCTGGGCTTCAGCTTGGACAGCAAAGAGCCCAACAATCCTAACCACTTGAGAACTGTTCTGTAAAACTGCTATGTGATCTGCTGCATCTAAATGGGTGTAAGAATGAACCCATTTGGTTGCTTTGGGCTGCTCATTGTTTTTGTGTGACATGGAAAGTTCTCTCTGATTCCCAGTTCTGACCCTTGCTCCTTTGTTTGAGCAGTCATTTGGGTTTTGTATTCCTTGCTCTTACTCCATCCCTTCTCTTTTGGACCCAGACTCCTGACAGCAATCCTATACTTCCTCCAAAACCATCTTCGTGGCCATATTTCACTGATTTTTCTGACCCTTAACAGTGCTATTGCCTTGCTTTTCAACTTTGATTTCGCCTTAACTTCTCAGTTACTGAACTTTCTTTCACACAGTATTGACACCAGAGTGTATCCCAGCTTGATGGCTGCAACCTGATCCCAAGTGCTGGGATGCACTCTCTGCAGGATCCCTTCAGGAGTTCCCATAATTTAAACATGTTCCTGCACACTTACAGTTTTGAGCTGCAGATTGCAAACAGAAAAAACCCCACCAAGATATTTAATGTTGTCCAGTGATTTTTAGTAGAGGCTCTTGTAAGTACAGTCCTCTGATTCTGCCTTTCCCAGAATAGCCAAACTAAAAGTCTTATTTTCCAAGCCTGAATGACTCAGGCTCAGCTGAGGGCTGATGTTTTCAAATCTGCTTAAGAAAGGGTCCCTCTTGCTTTTAGGTCACAACTAAAACAATTAAATGGCATAGTCATCTAGAAAAAGGATGCTCACAAATGTTGACAAAAGAAGCTACTGAGTTCACCAGGATGGAGGCAAAGAGTGGGAAGAGGAGGAATCAAAAATTCTGAATACAAGTAAAACCGATAGGTGAGGAAGCAGATGAATTTGAAGTATTATTTCACTGTACAGCTTTTACAGTAAAGGGAAATAATTTTAGATGTCTGGCTAACTTTTCTGAGAGGTCATGCAGATGATACATTATGATAGATGCAATGTTTTTGTAATTGGTTTTCTTGAAGTCAATATGTGTTTGTTTTTGCCTAGCTATCAATAAAAACTTCTTGAAGACTTCCACACAAATAGTTTTCTTAAAGTTACTAATAAGTAGCAGGTAGCTGAGCCATCTTGCTTGTTTATTCTTTATATTTGGCAGCAATTATTGGAGGCATGGATTTACTGGGAGTGTCTAGAGAATATTTCTCCTGCATTTGCATCTAATTGTTTACCACTTGTATTGCTTAATGTAACACAAGGTTTGTGAAGAGTAGAATGCACCAGACCTTGAAGCTGTGGTTGTCCATAAAGTAAAATAATGTTGTGAAGACATTCTTAGTGCTCAGTCATCAGAAGAGAAGACGCAACAGTAGTGTTACTTGTGTCTGAATTCCAGAAAAGTATTGCTTGACATTTTGTGATTATGAGAACCTATTCCAGTGTTTGAAACTAAGAGAGAAAATAGTTGTATGTATTTCATAGAGATACCTACCTGGTATCTCTTGGACATCAACATGGCCTTAATAGTCATAAAAGCCTTTTCCTAGTAGCTGTTTTATGAAATACAAAAATGTTCATTATTAAAAGACCATATAATTAAATTCAAATGAATCCTAAAATTGTGCTCAACTGTAGTGTACAACTAAACAGAGTTAATCAGCTATGGTTATTTAACATCTATATAATTGTAAGTGCTTCCACACTAAAATAAACAGTATATTAGTGAAGGTGTATCTTTCTTCTATTCTTTTTTTTTGAAGATGCAGTAGGCATCTAAATGACACAAAGATTATATATCTTGTGATGATAGATGAATTACAAACATGATATCTTCATCTTTGATACAAAATGTATTTATGTAGACCAAATGTATTATTAGAGCAATATCAGAATTTTTCTCTCCACCTGAAAATGTGTGCTTGTAACCTAATGCAGACAGAAAGTGTCTGCTAACCCTTTTGTCCCTCACCAAAGTCCTGGGCAAGCAGCTGCTAATAGCCAAGCTGAAGCAGATTGAATATTACAGGAAATGGTCTTCATGAGAAATAACCTCTTAATAGCACTGTTGGCGTGAAAGAGTAGTGTTAGAAACAATGTTCAGACTAGAAAATATTAATTTCTCATCCTTTCTCTGTGTTTCCTCTTCTGAAACTTCATAAATGGATCTAGCATCTTAGAAAATGATTTGAAAAAACTTTTTAAGGGCTATGTGTTGACATGTGCTTGCATGGTGATATTTCTAAAGCTTTTAGCATAATCCAGTGTGGTGCAGTTTAAATTCAGGAAAACAATTTTAGTATATGGACTTCCAGTTGAAGATTTTTCAAGGATGCCTTAGAAAGTAAAAGGCCAGTTTTCATTGCTGTGGTATTCACTGTCATGCTGTGATTTCTAAAGAGGCTTCAGCTCTCATATAGATGACAAATAAGGAATCAAAACTCAGGTAAAACCATACTTCTACTTACATTGAACCCTTAGCAACAAGAAGGATGCAAATGGGTAACTGCAGTGTTTGGGTAGAGACAATTCAGTTCTTTGGCTGAAATAACTACAGGCTACCTTTATTCAAGGTAGATTTCATTGTTGTGGTCTAGTCTTCAATATTTATGGAGCATTTTTAAGATGAATAACATAATACATAACATTGTATTGCTACAGTGATTGGGACTACTGCTGTGAAATAGTCTAGTATTTTTTAATAAGTGTAGTAAGTAGAAAATGATCCATCAGGGATGAACCAAGACTTAAAATGAGCAACATGAATGGTGCTCTTTAAAAAAAGAAAAAAAGTCCTCCAAGACAAATAAACACTCATTGCCAAACCCTTATTTTATTAAATTAGCTCCCTTTGCTCCTCATTTGATGTTTATCTTTTTAAATGTCAGAAGGGTATATTATATCTTTAAAAGTTCCCATTTGTACCTTCCCTAAAGCTCAGTTGACTTTCAGTTACTGTGTGACATAATGAAACTGGTAAGCTTTTCTTGAAGTTAAAGTGCACTGTTCCCGTTTTCTCAATCTGCTGCTGTCAATAATTTATAAAAACATATGTATAGGTAAAATTTGCATTTCAGGTTTTGTGCTTCTAGTTCTTGTCAGGGTGACAGATACTTTGTACTGGTTACTGTTGAGGTTGTAGCCCCTCACAAAGAAGGATAAATTGTCATATATCCTTTTGCTGTATATGGTTATCTCAGCAAAAAAAATGTGTTAACAGTGTGGAAAGTGTGAAGATTACTGATGTAGTGGTTAAGAAACTATGCCCTGGAAAAAGAATATCGAACCAGAGTTCATGCTTGTCATCCTTTACTCAAAGGTAAGATGAAAGCTGTTGTTTGGTCTGATTTTGGCCTGGGTTTCATAAAGTCTTAGAAGTGAAAAAATACACAGGTTCTGGAGACAAGGGCACTTCACATAATTCCTGAGTTACTGAAAGCTTATGAAACTTTTGCCTGATCTTATGTCTGCAGCAACAGTTTTCCTTATAGTTTTCTGGTGCTATACACCCCAGATAGTAATTTCTTCTTCAGGCTTTGACACAAGGGAAACTACAACCTGACTGAAAATACAAACAATTTGGTTCTGATATGGCTCTTATCACGTAAAGATTTTTACCTGTGTTCTGTCATCTTTCTGAGGTCATGAATGCTTGTTCAGTCCTGCCACATTCTACCAAGCAGATCACACTGATACATATGGCTTATCATTTACAATTACTCTGTAAAAGTATAAGTTATCTACTTCTGAGAAATAGAATGTTTTCCAATATTTTAGATTTGTTAATAATTTTGGTTGAGTCCCTTTTGTATGACTTCAGAGAAACTTTCACAGACAAAGCTGTTGCCTACAAAAGCACCTTCTTGTCTCTGTTGGCAAAGCTTTTCTTGCTCTGATGTAAGCTGCAAAATTATAGTAGAACCATTTAGGACAATTACAGCAAAATATCTCTTAGGAATAATGATTTAAGTAATAACAAGAGGAGATGGTGGGAAAAATGCTACCAAAGGACATAATTCAAGCTAGGTCAACTTCTGTGATCCATAACACCATGCTGATGATGATGCTTTTGACAAAGGAACTAGCAGAGTGGGTTTTATTCCATTTCCTTGACCCATTTTGAAAAAGCCTGCCCTAAAGCTATGATACCTAGGGCATGACAGCTGAACTGACAAAAAAGAGATCAATTTAAAGTCTTAACTGGAAAGTATTTTATGTGCTAAAGTTGTGTGGCCTTTTCTTGAAAAATACTTAAACAAATTCATAAATAAATGAACAGAACAGATCTCTTCAGCTAGTCCCGAGTTTTGATACATTGAGCCTTCTTTTGAGACATTAAGCAATTTGATTCAGCCATTAATTTTCAAGTATTTATCAAAGTTCTCATACAAAATGATGAGGTAATTTTCTAGTATGAACCAAATTTTACAGACAAAATTATGAGAATTCACAGGAAGCTGTTGACACATGAGAAGCTGATGTGCCCCAGGGTTTATAAGCAAGAGTAAGTCATTAGCAAAGTTTTTATAAAGCAATATCCTTGGCTAATTATAATTCTCCTACTTATATTTGCCTGACAAGAGAAGGAAGGAAGAGTAGAATAAAATAAACATCAGTGAAATGAGGAAATTAGAAGAGCAATTGTTAAAAGTTGTTAATCAAACCATTAAGTAGTTCTTTTTCAAGCAGCACTGGCTGCCCTGTGCTAACTGTGTGTATTGAAGCAGCACTAAATGTCTTGGATCCAGCCATGAATGTTGGGCCAGGGGGAACATTCATGGATGTGTGGAAACAAGGCTTCACTTTAGCTTGACTCATTGTTTCAGTTAGTTTCCTTTCTCTATTTATCTGCATTATCTGTTAAGGTCAAATGCCCTCTGTCCATCTGTCTGTCACTGTGGGCAGTGCCAAAAGTGGCTCACAGAGCTAGGCCTCTCCCAGAATTAGCCCATATAGGGTATGGTCATATGTGGCCACAGTCTTCTTTTGTTCCTGAAAGCCCTTCTCAGTGAGTGCATTGCAGTGTAGTGCAATGGGCAAACCCTCTGGGTCTGTCAAGGGCTGTCAGACCTTGGCTGAAAAATGACAGTTTCCTTTCTAGACTATAAGTGCATTAGTGCACTCATAGTCTCTTAGTGAGTACTTTCTCAGTGCAGGCCTTTGATGAAGTGCCCTGGCAAAGCAAAGATGGGAGGTGACACCACCTCTAGCTGAGCTCTGAAATCTGCCATTTATCTGTGCCCTTGCTGCAGGTCACCAGCAAACCTTTCCTCAGGCAGTTGACGTGTTGCTGATGTTGCACAGGGGCCTCATGCTGGAGTAGGTACAGAAATCACCTTAGCTTAAAACAGCTTATTTCTTTCTTTTCTTATGACAAACACTTATTAAGAGCTAATTGTTATGACTGGTTTGAAAAGAGATTAATGACTTTCCTTGCTAAGGAGCTCTTCTAGAGTCCACATACGAAATCCAGTCATTCAGCTAAAATGGATTTTTTTCTACTGAATGAAGTGTAAAGAGAAAATATGTTTCACGTTCAGAAATACCCAGACATAGTTTGTATTTTCTGTGGTGACTCCCTTGATACTGTTCACAGATACTATGTTTCTCTGTCTCTTCCCTATATTTTTGCCATAAATTCAGTGTTTGTGAGGAAAGCAAGATAAGCTGCATGTGCAGTTGTAGTCTCTCTGTGTATGATTCTGTGCCTTATTAATGAAGTAAGGCAGGACAAAACCTCACCATGACACTGGTAGTCCCTGTCCTGCACGCTTTTCTCCAATACGGAAGATTTCTGCTAGATTAAGCAGAGAATGGTTTTAAGTTGCTCTTTGACAAGGATAGCAGTGCTTCTACTCCTCACCAGCCTACTCTGCTGACCTGCTAAGCTCTATCTGTTTACTTTTTAAAAGAGCCCATGACTGGAAGCAGACCTTAGACTGATATGTACTGCCCTGATGGGTTGCAGCAAAAGGCTCTTCTATTAGAGAGGGCAAACCAGCTCTGCAAGTTTTAATATGCAAAGGGAAGACCTCATAGAGAAATGGGTGGAATTTTGTTCTTTAAGCACTCTGTGATACAGTTACCCATCTAAAAAAGTAGAACATGTCACAGGATTTCTTAAAAAGTAAATTAATTTATCATAATGGCCTTGCGTTCTCTAGCCACAGAATTTACTTTCTGTCATGCATCCATATATTTCAGTCCCAGATTTTTTTAATGCAGTTGTATTTCTATTACTTATTAATTATATTTTTTCAAGTGAGCAAAGTGGAAATCAATTTAATCTGATCTGATTCTGCAGAAAGCCTGAAAGTAAGTTGGAGAACTGAAAACTGACCCACTTCTCTCCATAGGAAAGACTGTGAACTTTGCAATTACTCTTCTTGGATTCAATACTATGATAAACACTGACAAGTTATACACCAATAAATATGATAATCTGTAAGTGACAGTGGATGTCTTTGCAGATGAGATGGAGGCGTGCCTGAGACAAAGAATAAAATTAATTTGGCAGTGTAATTTAAAGGTTGAAGTAAACACAGTTTTGTCTGTCTTAGTTTTAGTGAGGAAAAATGACCTGGAATATATTTTTTTTAAAGTGACCAGAGTTTTTACATGGTGTCTATCCCTTTAGTACTTGAATGAGAATGTAAAATGCCTGTACTAGCCCAATATAGGTGCCTGGGGTGATTATAAAAACTGGGTTAACCCAGATGCAGTGAAAACTCCCCAGTGCACTCTTCCAGCATCCAACAATATTTGGTTCAAGGACTTCATCATCTGGAAGTAGTATCTTTGTATTTATTAAACCATGATAGGTTTTTGTTCTGGGACTTAGTCCAATTAATTGCCTTCTGAGTCCTTGTAAATACATAGTAGCTGCCATGTTCTGTGACAGTGACTTCAGTAGCTTAACTATGTGAGAAGAAAACTGCTGTTTCTTCTGCACCTGCAGCCCACTATTTTCCTTTGATTTCTCTGGTTCTTCTATCAGAAAAGAGAGAAAAATTCTTCTATGTGCATTGTCTCCAGGCCTATGAGCCCAATACTGTCAGTACATCTTTCCTACCTGTAACTCCCCTGTTACATGAGCTCTGGATGATGACAAGTCTGTACTACCTGTGCCAGGTTCTCCTCTTCAGTGGGCACTGCTTCACCAGAATTGTGCCTATATGTGACAGAAGAATCAATGCTAACACAGAGCATCTTCATATAATGATGCTTATTGCTAGTTTGAAATTTATCCCTTGTACATGAGGACCAAACTCCTCTCAAGTAGAGACTGCAAATCATGCCAAGTTGTGCAACAGTATTTTAATCTGTGCTTGGAAGTGATACGTGAGACCATTTTCCTTGTGACTTACAAATAAATCACTTAGATGGCAAGTTTAATCTTGAGGTATTTTTATTGCAAGATGTTGTTTAAATAGTGAAACTGGCTTAATGGGAGATGCGTTTAATAAACTGAATTTCAAAGGAGGTTTGAAATCCTGTAGATAGGGTTTTATTTCAGATAATAACAATACTAGTTCAGTTTCTGTGCTGCGTCGTAATACGGAGATGAGAATTCTATTTGATATTGCAGTGGATATTGAAAGATGATTGATGGCAGTAATTTTTCTGCTGCTTCACTTCATGCCAAATCTATTAATTGCTAATTGTTTTAAGATACACCTCTAGCTATTTGAAATTGGGGTGGGGGGGGCATGGTTGTCTTAAAGTGATGGGTAGTGAATGCTGTGAAAGCAAGTATGAGTCTTTAATTTACTAGATCAGATAAGAGCTTAGATGTTGCCTTCTAAACTGCAGCATTTTACACTTGGTGTCCAGCTGTTCTATGGTCTGATTCAGAAGGCTTGTTAATCCTGATGACCTCCAATTTACTACACAATATGTAACAGGCTTAAGAAGGAAAGTCTGATGGAGTAGGACTTGTTTATTCAACCCTCAGCTTCCACTAACATTGTATTTCATTGCCTTTAGACTGGCTCTGCTCTCCATAGCTCAGGGCTGGCAGGGCCTTGCATTGCTCTTCCCATTTCAGGCTCTGGCTCTTTAATGGGCCATGGCTGACTCACTAAATAGATGTTCCAGCCGTGCATTTTTATGGCTGACAGCCAAAGACAGATTCCCCTCAATATGACAGGGCTTTGATTGGATGCTGCCTTTCTTTTAGTTGCTTAGCTTCAGACAAACTGGTTAGAAAATGCCTACAAATTAGAAAGTAGGAGCACAATTCTGTGCTATGCTGTTGCTAGCAGTAATAATGCAAAACATTGTACATCAGTTCCCATCTGGTGTAGTTTTCATTTTCTGTGCTTTTTTGTGCTGGAGCAAACAACAAGGGTAGAATATGTTACAGAATTGGGTCATGGATAATTCTGATTCAGTTAACTTTGTGTTCATTTCTAAAATCTGGTTCATTAGCAGTGGCTTACTGTCAGTGTGTCCCATTACTCAGGGTGGTGGACTGTGGTGGATTCTGTGCTTGTCCTGTGATGAAAGATGGGAAATCAAGAGATAAACTCCATGCAGATTAAGAAAGCATGTAAATAAGAATAGAAGAATTTTTTAATGAAGTAATCTTACAGATGTTTATCTTATTATCATGTTATCTCAGTATTTATCTTAAAAGATCCAATTGATTTGTCCTTGCAAAAGGATTTTTCCTACTACTTATCTTTCAAAGTAAAAAAAGAAAAAAACTGCATTTTGACAGTTCTTCTAATTTGAATGATAAGGGGAAAAATTAGAGGAAAAAAATTGTTTGCTAATCTTGTCTACTACAGTGCCAAAGTCATGCGTTTTTGTTAAAATAAATATTCTTGGTTTTATCTTTTGTGACTGGATAATAAGAAAAATTACTGAGAATTCAACCCTCTGTCCTCCTCAGTGTAGTCCCTGAATTTCTAAATGTCTTTTTAAAAACCCCAGGGAACAGTTGATTCAGTGTGCCTTCTTCCAGAAGTGCAAGGGAAAGCATAAAAGCCCAAACATACAATCTGTGTAGAAGTTGAAGATATATTTTTCAGATTCCATATCCTTAGTATTGTGCATATTTCCACTGGGAAAAACAGCATATGTGTAGAAGCTCTCCTCTGTGTACTTGGTCTCATGTGCTCCAGACATCCCAGATTAACCATGCACGGGCACACAGGCCATGTATTGTCTGGATAGACTGACTTTTGATTACAAGAGCAGTGAGTCCAGAGTCTGACTCAGGCACTGTGGCCATTTGCCAGGAAAGCCAGCAGATGGCTGCCATAGGTAAAGAGCATTCTACCACTAAAGCAGGAGTCTGGTCATTTCAAACCAGTAACACTGCCAGAAGTGTTTGCCCACTGCTGCTCAGGTCAGCGAATTAAAACAAAATGAAATGTTTCCATGTCTCCACTTTCAGGTGGTGTCTCTACATTTTTCTGCTTTTCTTTCTCTATCATGTCCTTTTCTTCACACACCAAAACTAAAGGAAAATATTTTTTCCATTACCAAGGAAATTTAAACTCTGAATGAACAAATTAGAAGTAAATGTATAATTTCAGACCTGTCTTTTGCTGTCTTTGTGTAATGAAGAGATAGATCATGAAGTTCCTGTATCTTCTTAGGATGCAAAGGGTTACTTTTGTACGTTTGCATCCAAAATAGAGACACTGAAGCCAGCAGACTGGACTGCAGTGCCATCATTGTCCTGACAACATCTTGCCTTTACCTTTCTTGAGTGGCTTCAGCCAGATTTCCTTGCATCCTTCCCTGTCTGAGGAAGAGTGCCAGGGATTGGGATGAGAACAGCTGTGTAAGACTACATGGGCAGTGAGAGCTATACAGGATGAGATGCTCAAAAGGTTTTCACAAGTGCCCTCAGCCTTCTCCTGTGCTAATTACTTGGCTGTTTTGTAACTGTTTGGAACTTGTGGGGTAGGGAAGAACATGAGGGATGTGTGTCAGAGGCAAGAGCAAATGTGCGGAGGTAGCACCAGCAAGTCAATTTGGGCACATAAGACAGGAAATTTAACTGCAGTTTTATCTTCTCTAAATGTAGCTTTTCTAATGAGGAACCATTTGATTTTTGTAATCACTGTGTTTTTTCCAGATTCTTTCCTACTCAGCAGTATTTAGAACAGTCCTTGCATTCAATGAAGAGATTTTATTCTGAAAAAGTAGGCTGTAAATATCTTTTTTGTGTCCTCCTCTTTGAAGGATAGCTACATGCCAAGTGAAGAGAAGGCCTTTCAGTACCTAAAGGGAGCTTAGAAGAAAGCTGGACAGGGAAGCTTTACAAGAACATGTAGTGATAGGACAAGGGTGAATGGCTTGAAACTTGAAACAGTAGGTTTAGACTAGATCTTAGGAAGAAATTCTTTACGGTGAGTGTGGTGAGACACTGGAACAGGTTGCCCAGAGAAGTTGTGGATGCCCCAGCCCTGGAAGTGTTTAAGGCCGGATTGGTTGGGGCTTTAAGCAAGCTGTCTAGTGAAAGGTGTCTTTGCCCATGGCAGGAGGGTTCAAACCAGATGATTCTTAAGGCCCCTTCCACTCCAAACCATTCTATGGTTCTATGTTATGTGGGTTCTGTGTTAGATAATGAAGTAACTGCAAGGAAATATGATGTTACTTCTGCTCATTGAACAGCCAGATTGCTGTTTCCTTCCCTCAACATCACGTCTTCAAACATACTATACTCCTCAGGTACTATCATCCAAATCTTTGCACTTTGGTAGAAATAATATGTGACACAGGATGTGATGGTATAATTTACTCTATGTGAAGTAAGCCTAGCCTTATTTAGCCTGGCCTGTGTTTTTTATGACAGAACATGAAAGAATTGTGTGTGACCTCCCATCAATCCAGTGCTGCTCTTGCCTGCAAGATAGTGTATGGTTCCTTCAAATGTTGCCCAAAAAGGAGCTGAATCACAGAATCCTTACGTCATGGTCGATGGAGCAGTGAGGGAGAAGGCTCATACAATTGCTGGTAATATCCTGGCTGGACCATACAGAGCACTTGGGACACAACATGCAACTGTGCACCATGGTTGTTGCTTTGTCAATAGTGCATGTCGACCTGCTGTGTTTCCTGCCCTACCCAGAGGCTGGAGGAAAGTGGCTTACTTGATCACTTTCCATTTTACTGGATCCACAAATCTATTGCTTGGCAGTATGTGTACTTCCACTGTCCTGCTGTCAGGAACTGAGAAAAGGTACAGTGCTGGTTTTGGCTGAAGTAGAGTTATTTTTCTTCACAGTGGCTGGTATGGGTCTGTGTTTTGGATTTATGCTGTACACAGGCTTGATAATACAGAGATGTTTTTGTTATTGCTGAGCAGGGCTTACACAGAGCCAAGGCCTTTTCTGCTTTTTGTACGGTCCCATCAACAAGGCTGCTGAAGGTGCATGGAAAGCTGCGAGGAGACACAGCCAGGACAGATGGCTCAAACTGACCAAAGGGATATTCCAGACCATATGACATCATGCTCAGCATATGAAGTGGGAGGAAGAAGGAGGAAGGGGGCCATTTGGAGTGATGGCATTTGTCTCCCCAAGTCACCTGCTCTCCTAGACATGGCTGAACACCTGCCTGCCCACGGGAAGCAATGAATTAATTCCTTATTTTGCTTTGCTGGTGTGTGTGTCTTTTTCTTTCCCTATTAAATTGTTTTTATCTCAGTCCATGAGTTTTCTAGCTTTTAGCCATCCAATTCTCTTCCTGATCTCGCTGGTGGGGGAGTGTGAGAGCGGCTGCTTGGCTGCTGGCTGTTGTTAAAGGTACTCTCCTGAAAATGAGATCTATAATGTCCAGAAATACTAATAAAAAAAGAAGGCTAGTGGTCTTGTGAAAGGTGACACGTTTATCAAACATGGCAAGGCAGTTGAGTTGTGTGCTTCAGGTTGGAGTCTGTTTTCTCCACAAGTCATTGGTTTACAGCAGGGATCCTCAGCTGGGGTTCTGGGAATCAGCCTGGGTAGGTGGTGTCCTTGGTGCCAAGCATGAGACTTTATGCTGTGTTTAGGAACCACGTTTGTAACAACTTCTGCCTGTTTAAAGGGGAGTCATGTATGTCACGCCTTCTGCTGGAGGTGCAATAGCTATGGTAGAACATTTTAGTCCTCAGATCCCAAGTCTTACTAATAATAAGAAATGAAGTCCCAAAGAGGTTTGTGTAGCTTTCAAGTTACTGTTTGGTAATGTAGGACTGGACAGATAATATGGGACAACAACTCCATTCCTGTTCTGTCTGAAGTAACACAGGTAATGGACATTAAGCTCCATTACCTGAACAGACCAGTTTCAACTCCTCCCCTCTTTTCTTGACATTTTTCTTCACTTGCGTTATATTTCTTTCAGCACTAAATTTCATTTAGTTGTTCCAGGCTTAGGAGTGCAGTTGAATCAGCAGGTTTGCTCTCTGGCCTACAGAAGAAACATGCTATTGCTCTCCAGTGACCAGCTATGAGAGTTACAGCTGTCAGTGATGTCAGGCGGCTTGCCCAGAGTGCAAGGTTTTAAACATGTCATCAGTTGTTAATGACTATAGGTCACTATTACACGGGCCAGGATGTGAAACACTGACTGAAGGATGACAAGCCTGATGTATCTTTACCATGGCCATGAGCCATCCAGGGCTTCTTTTCAAACCATGTAAGGAAATTATCTGCAGTGTTATTATATGTATGTATTAGTGGAGATAATGAGATGCAATGAGTCTTGGTTTTTGCTCCCTGTTTTCAATAGCTCAATTCTGTTTGCCTTGATACGCTGTTATGGGAGACCAATGATTAATGGGCAGACAGAAAGGGTATGGCTGAAGCTCTCCTCCCTGAGAAGGCCAGAAGGTCTAGCCAGCCAGCCATTAAAAGCTCATTACTGCAGCAATAAAAGGATTGATCCCTTAGTAGAGCTCCCTCAGAACTTTAACAATTAGCCCATGTGCAATTATATATTGGCAGTATAAAGAGGCTGCTGATAAATGATATTTTTTATTTCTAAAGGCAAGAGAGACGAGAGATGTTAATACACAGCAGCATATGGAATTAATATAAATTGGGAACTAATAAAACAAGCTGCTTGCAGTGGTGCTTGCAAAATTTTGAATAACTTGATAGTAACAGACAATTCATTGCATCTGGGCAGGGACCAGATTCTTCCCATATCAGGTGATTTGGCTCAGAGCAAACATGCATCTTAAGCAGACTACAGACCTCAACACAACTGGCTGGCAAAAATGAAGTTAGAGCAGCTTGAAGCAGTGGCCTTAGAAACAAATAGACTGTTTTAAAGTGTAGAGTACTAATTACTCCATTGTATTAGGTGCAAACACAGAACCAAAATGTAGTTCCTACTCCCCAGTGTTAAGAGTTTATAATTGAGATAACAATGTATGACATGGTGTATAATGGATCTGGTAAAAGACAGGTTGTGAGGAAGAAACAAATAGAACAATGAGATTTTCATTCTCTGGCTTCTCTTTCTGTGTTTCCATGTGCTGGTGCCACGTCTGCACTGAGAAAAGGACACCAGAGCTTTCTAGCTGAGTCCTATTAATAGTCTGACTCTGCTTCTCTGGACTTAGTCATAAGAAACCTAGTTAAAATACAGGCCTGCAGCCAGAGTTGTTTGCTCCTCCCCAGGGTAGTCTTGCAAGATAAACAGTGCTTATGAAATGGAAATAAACTGCAATATTAAATTGATACACATACACCTCCAAGAAAGGGCTTTAGTGGCCCCAGTTCACCTTGCACAATTTTTGCATATTCCTCTTCTGCTTCCTCTTTCAGGTGGAGTGATTGCCTTTTCTGGAACTCTCCACAGCGCATTTCACAGGCCCCCACAGGACACACTGTAAGGCTCTTTAGAAATCGGCTCAAGAAAATTCTGTCTGTTAATATAGTTCTTCAGCTTCCAGTAATTTCAAACATTTTACCTTGAATAGAACATTACACTGATTTTGCTTCCTGTTACGTTTGCAGGCCTGCCTGTAGGGTGTCTGGTGGATTACAGGAGTGCAGCAGGATGTGGGACATTCTCCCTTTGAGTCAGTGTCTTGGCATAGTGCTACAGGGGTTGTGGATTCCTGTGTGCCCTCTCAAGTGATTTTAGAAGCACTATCAGCTTTAGGAAAATAAATTAGTAATAATATCCCATGGTGCTAACACTATTTACTGCTATAAAAGCAGAGTTAGAGTAGGCAAGATTTCTGCAAAGCACTTGTTCCAGTGTCCATAAATATCCCTAACTGGAGTCCTAATTCTTTGACAACCCAGCTGCCACTAGATATGCCATGTTGCACTCCAGATATTACAGTCTATTTATGATAAATGAAATATAAATTTGAGGGATGCAACATAGAAAAATGTCAGCTACTCATTCTCAAGATTTTTTGCAGAATCGTTTTTAAGCAACTGTAAAGAGCTGATTTAATAAACTCTCTGATTTCTTCTTCTCCTTACTGATTGACCTGTATGTATTTTCCCTTCTGGATCTTGCACAACATTGCTAAAATAAAAGGGCATTGATCTATGTCCTTATTTAACTGCATAACTGTGTGTATTCATTCGCTTTCCATATAATTAGCTTAAAGGAAACTCTGTTAATGTACCTGAATTCTTGTAATTTAGGAACCTCAAAAGAACTGACAGCAAAGACTGTCAAGTCGTCATTTTGTTTTGCCATTTCTCAATTATATATATATTCACTAAATTTTTTAGGATGACTACTTGATTTGCATCATAAATGCAAGCTATTGTAATACAGTTTTCTGAAATAATTTCTTTCTTGCTTTTTTACCAACTTCAGCGGCAGTTGGGATTCTAAGAAGTCAGCAGAATCTTAGTCTACACTTGACTACACTTAAGACATGAATGCATTTTATTCAAAATAGAAATATATAGCTGAATATACCAAATTTGAGAAAACTATTTGCTGCCTCACTGTAGTGGTTGATCTATAAAGGAAAAAGTCTATGAATTTAGGTGAGTTCATAGGTCTAAAGGAAATAGTCAAGAGCTGCTGCTGGCCTACCTAACCATGAGGATCTCTAAAAGGTTAGCATCAGAGCATGTCCTCTCCTTCTGCCTCAAAACAGAGACTCCCCTGTGCATAGATTCAAGAGTTCAACTGCTGTTGCTGTAGCAGTATGTGCATCCACTCTTAGCTTTCTTTTCATTCTCCTTTCATGACCTGAGTTCCTCTTGAGGGATGGATTCCATATTTTAAAGGCAGTTTCAAAGCTACAAGTATCTGAATCATGAGGGAGTATTTAGAAAAGTATTATTGCGTGCTTGCCTGGTTTTATACTTTTTCCTTTGCATTTACAGTATCCCCAGAGACATAATATTAAGTTTGACTAACCTTTTGTCTGACCAGGATGACTGTTTTGTTTCTGTGCATCTTCTTCAGAACACACATCCAGTTATAGAAGTTAGCAACACTCCAGGGGTTTTCACAAATAATTGCTTTTCCTCACATGGGCTTTTCCTGTATGTTCAGTGCTGTGTGAAGGGTCTCTTGTGTTACTTTTGCTGTCTGCAGCACAGCAGGCAACACTATGTCTTTTTTTTTTTTTATTTATTATTATTTTTTTATTTATTTTATTTTATTTTTTTTAATCTTGCACTTAAAGGTACAAGCCATGAGGTCCCTGGGTGCCCTTGAATGACAGGATGTGGAAGAAGAACTCATGCCATCATTTCCCTTCCACGCATGAAGGGCAGTTCACATACACAGAGACTTTCAGAGTCTGGATTTAGGTTGTTGGCATCACTTGACATTTTTAGGTGGCATTTCCAAAGAAAGTGTTGATGTGCAGAACACTTAGGTAGTCTCTGAATAGTTTTGAATATGCATTTACAAACTTTAGGATTCATAAGCGGCATTCTCCAGAAAACTGCTTTGTTTGTGCCCACATGCAGTGTGGTATGTAGTAGCTACACAGGCTTAACAAAGTGTTTCACAAAGACACATATAATTTCTCAGCACAGGCATACCCTACTCTAGGAAATGGGAAGAATTCTCAAAAGAAGCAGCAGATAAGAAGTACTGCCTTAGCTGTGGATTTTGGTTAGTTCCTCAGGGGAGGAATTAAAGGGGGATCTAGTCCAGGACCTATGACAGAAGTTGTGATGGAGACCAGAATAGGGTAGAGATACCAAAAGAAAGGAAACAGATGTAAAGCTGACCTGTAATATTTAACAAGTTACAAGCTGACTGGTCAAACCCACTAGAACATACTGTACATACAGTGCAGTTAAGGCATACGTTTAGCATCAAATTCAATATTACAAAGTACTTCATGTGCTGGAGACATCTGAGTTACAGGTGCCATGGGAGCTATAACCATGACTATCTTGGCTTTGCATTTTTATTCCTTTACTTCACACATCCTTATTGGGAGAAGAGCCATTTCAAAACCTGAAAAAAAGTTTTTTTGCAAGAGAACTGTACAGGTGAAAGTGAGCTTTTTTAACCTGAGAAGCTACAGAGAACAGGGAGTCCTTGAACTAAACCCAAGGTAGATTCCCTCTGCATTTGGGCACGTTTCTGCAGTGAACTGTGTTCATGAACCTAAAGACTGCAATGTTATCCAAGATAAAGAAAATGCTATTATTTTTTTTATTAGCAATGGAGAAAGATACTAAAAACCCATAATCCCCAATTATTTTCCCCTTACCTCTATCATCAGAGATCTTGGCACAATTTTGTAATTGTTTAAACCTTATCCACCAGAGTAATCATTGATGATGTGCAAACCCTCCAGTGTCTCCTGCCAAATGAACTGCCTGAAGCAAAAGTGATGTTCTTAACATAAAAATACCCCATTTCCACAAAAGCATGAGTCACTTTCATCCTCTTCTCATAGTAATAGTCATCAGCATGCAAGTTTTCATAAGTTTCACCAGTTTATCAGTATCTTCTGACAGCCTGTCGATCCATCCTTCTGCATGCTTTCCGTTCCCTTATCTCACCAAAACTGAACTTTGTACTGTCTCCTGAGCACCTTTTTTAAGCAATTTCCTTAATAGCTGCTACCACAGTGCCTGGCAAGTTTCTCCTTTGCTTCTGATTGAAGGACACTTGGTTAGATCAGGAAGGGACAGGTAGAACAGCAGGCCAGGCACCTGTGGTAGGAAATTCCCACTGCTCCCATTGATGGGGTCCACAGAACTGACAAAGGTTTGTAGGGTTCAGTAAGTGCCTGAGTGGTCTGGGAACTGACCCCTAGGATGAAACTAGGTTTAAGCACTCTACCAGCATCAGCTTAATGTTTAAGAACTCTGAGCGAAAAATTGAATATCCTACTAAATCCACTTGTTGTGGGTTTCAGTTTGAAACAACTGTGGCCAATTGTCCTAAATTTTCAAGATGACAAAAGTTAACCCAGATTTCAAGGGCCTTTCTAAAGCAACTTTCTGTGTTTATGCCAGAACTTTGCCATATGCTGAAACTGAAGACATAGTTCTGTTATGAATCAAGGTCATAGATTAATGTCCTTCCAAATCCAAGCCAGAAACCACATAGGTTTTGTTTTGGTTTAGAATTTGTTCTTTTTCATCTTGCTCCAATCACAATACCTTTTCCTTTAAGTATCACTAACAGCAAATACTTTGCTCAGTACATTTCTCTCACTGTAACTTTTTTGTTGCTGGTCAGGGCTGGCTATGTAAGTAATTCTTTCCTTGGACTGAGGCAGAAGTGCTTACAAAGCACTGTGCTAGCCTGGCAAAATATGTGCAGGGTCTCTGCCTTTCCTTCCACCTAGGGCTGTGGTGCCATCAGTATGCTAATTCAAGGCAGCTGAGAGCAGAACTCGCTACCTGCAGCTTTTTAAACTCAAAGATTTTTTAATCAGTTTCCTAATTGAAACCTAGGGGACCCCATTATGCTTTAATAACACAAAATCTAACTTTTTAAAAATCCTTAATTATGTGCTGCTTTTAAAATGAATTTGATCACTGAGAATAGCTACATGTTTTGGAGAGGGGGGGAGGCGTTTTTGTCTCCTTTTAGAAGATTGGCACACAGAAATGCTCTGGAATCACATGTAAAACACTCCACAGGGACAGTGCATTTAAGGTGTTGCCATTGTATCAATCCAGTCCTTATGCAATGATGACTTATTTTTTCACTTATTTGTTTTCTTTGTCTTTGCTTTATTGGTGACCACAGGGATTGTTATGTGTCACTGTGGTCAGATTAATCTGTGTCCCAGACAGTTTAAAGGACTATATAAGAAACTGTGTTGGAAGTTTGGAACTGACAGTGTAGGCCAATAATTTCTGTGATATACATTCCAGAGGCACTACTAGAGAATAAATCTGTTCATCACAATGCTTCTGTAAGCAATTTCTCTCTAACCTCTTCTCGTGATTGGCAACAGACTGTCCCTGAGCTTGAGGACGAAGTGTTACTGCTATTTAAGATTTTTATCACATAAAGATAAAAGCCCTTCTTTTGGCACATGGACAGGCACGATCAGAAGTATCTCTACATATGCTGCTATATTGATTGTACAGTTTGTAAATCATCACTTGTTGTTTCTCAGCTCACAAGGGGAAGAAATAGTTTCATAACATACTAACTAAGGATTTAGTAGTTTGTAAATTTACATGCAATTTCTAAAATACTGATTAAACTCCAAACCAACATTTTTTTTTTATTGGTGAAGATTGTATTAGAACTCCCTAGAGATTATCTTGTGCTGTGTTTTCTTGAGTCCTGATATGGAACTCAGCAATGTTACCCCTGGACTTCAGTTACTGTCTTCATCATTTCATTTTTGGGGAATGCTCATACCAACTCCCTATACTGGAAATCACCATAGTCTAAAGAGCATGCACTTTGCTTAGTGACTATGCATGGGAGGCACATTAACAGTCCCATGAGGCATCAAGGCATGAATCTCTTGTTGATGTGTCTGTAAGTCTATGTATGTCCTGTACTTTGCTCGTTGTTAAATAACTCCTTTTTCTGAAAGACAGCAAACAAGAGATGGTATCTACCAAGACACAGAGTTCTTACAGGGGGATTTGGTCCCACTGACTGATCTCTGAAGCCATATTTATTGCCAGCTTCTTGAGGTGTTGGCACTAATGCTTACCTCTGAATGTCTGATATATAAGGTGAGTAATAAATATGCTGAGTGATGACAGGGATCCTGAGGTTGTTCCTATAGAAACTGGCTGCCAAGAGGTGTAGGAAGGGTTTGATTTGGAACTTTGTATGGGGTTTGGATTTTGGTCTTGGAGAAAGGATTTGCTGATGGAGAGATCCAGAATCACTGAATACCTACCTGCATTGAGAGACATGGTGGGAGTCTGTTTATTTCTGCTAGGGGCTGCATTTTGTCTGAGTTTTTTTCATCAAATATTATGCTCAAATAAGATTATTTTGGGCCTCTGTATTAGAAGAAAAATGCAGACATCTACCATAAATAGTGCAGTTCTGAGATGACTTTGCTTAAAGGAATTTCCCCACCTCTTTCCTTTAAGCATGGGGTGGCTGAGGGTGATTTGCACATTTGGTTGAATGTCTAGGATTAAGTGGGGAAGACTTGGACTTAGGTGTATAAACAAGGTAATAAAGTCGGTTTGAAAGAAGAAAGCGAGGCACTGATAGTAATTTTCCTCGGAATTAATTCTATATTTGAGCAAAGGAAATCCAGTTGTAGAGTTGCAGTAACTACTGGCTAGAGGCAGCTGTGCTGCTATCTGGGGCAAAAGAAGGTACAGAGACATCTAGTGAATCTCTTCCAGAAAGCTGCCTGAGATTGTAGGAGTGTAAAATAGTCAAATCAGTATGTGCATGGTGTTAAATAAACGAGGGTCAAACAAGAAGCTAAAGCATTTCTTCTACCCAACCATCCCCACTATGTAAGTGTGTGTCTGGTCTTTGGCTCTTAACTGGAAGGAGTGCACAAACCAATTATAATTAAGTTGTGGGACCATAGAGAAATCATATACAGCTGAAAGGGGAACCTGGGGGAAGTACTATGGAGCATGTGGCCAATATCTTTTGAGGGAAGGCAGTTCTAAATCAAAGGCACACAGGTCAGCCTGGACTATTTGCCTTGGTGGCAGAAAGGACTCTTTGTTCCTATTTTTCTGAGCTTTAGATGTGCATTAGAGGGAAGATGTGCTGCTGGTAGCCAAACAAACTGAAATACTGTCAAAGGAAGGAAAATGGAGGGATGAGATCTAGCAAAGGAGCAGGAAACAGGTGCAGGGAAGATGCATCACAATTCATCTCAATCTTTCTTTACCCAGGCAGGAGGAATCCCATCTTCTCCACTGTCCTAGGACATGCAACATATCATAGTATGGCTAGCTTGCAAACTTTATATTCCTACTGCAAACATATGCAAATCAAGTAAGTTCCTGACACTGCTTGTTCTGCCATTGCCTGAACTGAGAAAGCAGTTTCTGAAAAAGAAGTAGCAGACATCAAACTGCATGACACATCCTCTTAAAAGAAAAAGCAAGTCCCTCTGTGTGAATAACTGCATAATAAATAAATCCTTTCTTTCTCAAAATTGTTGACATTCTGGGTCAAACATCTCTCCGGTGTAATTCCCCTGACTTGAGGGAATTTACATGAGATCAAAAGTGGTCTTCCTTGTTGAGAGACCGAGGTGATTCTGTCCATGCATTTGTCTCACAGTTTGGGAAATTAGTTGCAACTTTGTGTCTCTGCACATCTATGTGCATATTATATACACCTGTGCAAGTGCACACACACATCCATGCATGCGTTAAGAAACTATACTTCAGTTATGTTACAAATATTAATGCTACAGATTATTTGTTTAAATGCATTTTGACTGTCTGCCAGGCTTTTTTTACCTGCTACAATGTGCCTGTTCATTTTTTATGTAAATCTTACTGTCCCTTGACTTGCAGAAAAGCAGGTTTTTCATTTAATTTTTAGCATTAAAGAACAAAACACTACAGATGACATTTAAGTATCATAATAATCATAAAAGTGAATATAAAGCAGCAAATTCCTCTATAATTTAGATGTTGTTAGTTTCTTCAAGTAATATGTGCTGTTTAATATAGAGCTTCTGCTTCTCTTTCTTCTGTAGCCTGAAGACAGCTACAGCAGAAGGAGGTGAATCCTTGCTGCCTCACAGAGATCAGTTTAAAGCTCAAGCTCCTTTGCAGAATGCTTATTGTGATGATGAAGTGTGGAAGAGCAAATACCAACTGGATTGGCAGGTACTGCAGTTGGCTATGAATCACTAGCAAAAGAACAAATCATAAATTTGATCTCAAACCAAATAAACTTTCAGCCACTTGAAAAAAAAGGTTGCTTTTCTGGGCTTTTATGTTGTAAATGAGCGCACACAAGTATAGATCTCCAGCACAATTTTAATTGCTTTGATTTTCACTGGAAAGAACCAAGATGAGACCCTCCTAAATATAACTTCAAGAAATAAAGGCTATCTTACTATTTGCAGCAATTGAATGAGATTAAAATTGGTCGAGTGTGAAATAAGGGATGAGCCAGTGAAGAGCTGGTCTAGGGATCTGTCTTGGGTAGAATACAAGACTGTTGAAGAGTGCTTCTGGGAAAAGCACATATCCAGAAAAAGCATTCTTCTTTAGTGCTCTGATGCACATACTTCTTCTCGTCCTAAATATCAATTTTCCTAATGTTTCTATACAAAAATTTATCTTAATGTTTATAGGGAAATATACTGAGAAATTCAAAGCAGAGGTATTTTTTTTCACACCAGTGATTACACCATGAAAATGACCGTGGCAGGTTATCACTGAAGGCAATAGCTTCTCAATATATGAGACTAGAATATTCATTTTAGGAATAAAATTATTAGAAGTTTTCATAAGTACCACCAGTTTCACTGCTTTATTTTTTGAGAAAGGTTCCCTCACAGATTTTCCTCAAGGTCTAAACCAAACAACCACAGTCTGAAATGAGGGCTGAGGTGCAGGGCAATGAGTAAAAGTACTCAGTACTGCATATCCTGTTACTGTCTTGTTATGACATGCTCTGCAAGTCTTCTCAGAGCCTGGGACAATTTTAGACTTCAGCCTTTCACCAGGAACCTTGAAGCTTGAGGCAAATATCTTGTGTGTGCAAACTTCCTTTGGAGCAGCTGGTGACAGTCAGTGGCAGAAACAGAACTTTTAAGTAGCTGGATAAGGTTTTGACAATTTTTCATGTTTCTCTGCCAAGCAGCTTAAGAAATCCATCCTATTTGCGTTCTGTAAATAAGGTATTTATGTGAGGTTTCTCTCCTGTACCTCTTAGATATGTTTCTGTGCCCTCTAGAGATCTTGCTGTAAAGTCATATGCTTCATTGTGATAAATACTGATGTTTGCCTTTTGTGTAGCTGACTTTTTACACCTAAATAAAATTGCAGTTGTCTAATTAGAAGCTGTATCATGGAAGAGGAAAAATATTAAAAATATCATATTTATATTATGTACAGTTACATGGAAGGAAAATTATTTTAAATGAAATGAAGATAGTTGAATTAGCACTGCAAGATGCCAACCTAAAATAATAGTGATCGATATACTCACAAAGGTGTCTGTCTTGCATGTTCTTTGAAACACCAAGTTCATCTCCACAAGGCAAAGACTGCTGAAGCCAATGAGGTTCAATTGGTCTTTACCACTCAGATGCTTCTTTTATCTAAGAAAATGAGAAAAGGTCAGGGATTTGGTGCTACCAGACCATCTTCCTTTTCTCTCTTCCCATTTTTCAATGCACTGACTCAGGCTGAGATTAATGATTGTGAATAGTATATTCAACAGGCATTTTCTGTGCTAGAAGTTATCGTGCTACAAGCTGACTTAAAGTACTTCATGCGCAAGGTAGCTTTTTTCTCATAGCCAGCAGAAAGGTCTGAGGGAGAGCAGTGACATGCTCCAGAGAAAAGGAAAATATTTGAAAAGTTTTGTGATAAAACTAGTTTTAGGATTTTTTCCGGCCACTCCGCTTCATGATTATCACATCCAGCTACAAAGCTGTAACACAACACTTGGATAGAAATAAGAATTTCTCCCATCAATATGTGTTAATGTAGCATAGACATTTAAATACTACATTTAAAGAATGGGTGATTTCAAGATAAATCCTAAAGCTTATGATCAAATTTTTCGAGAGTTTCAGGGATATCTGGCTGCGCAAAGAAGGAACTGAGGTTTACTCAGACCTTATGTTCACTACAGTGGCTGTTTTGTTTATGAGAAAGATGTCTGGATATGATCCTGAGCTGTCATGAGCTGTCCCATTTGAGAATGGTTGCATCAAATGCAAGTTAAATTGGACAACTGTGTTAAGGTAGTATGGTCTCATCAGATTTTTTATTGTCTGAAGTATTGGTCGAATAAGGCAACCTCCCAATGTCTGCTGCATGGGGTCATAAACTGCATAAATGTGACCTAGAACAAAATGAAGTTTAGAGAGGTGCTGAGAAGAAAACAGGTCATTGTCCCGTCACTTCTGCCAAGAAGTAAAGTTATCACACAGGGCTGGTGGACATCTGCAGCTCTGAGGAAGTCACAGAGTTTATTGGGAGGAAATGGACTGTTTAATTTTGTGTCTATTTTTGACATTTCCTTGAATATACCGTGCACCTTTCATTTCCAGCATTCAAAGTTTTGGCAGTCTTTATTGACTGTCTGAAAGGCAACAATTTTGATATATAGTATATGGAAAAAGGATCATTGTAGTTATCAATGAATTTCATCCATATTTGGAGAGAAATACAGCAGGAGCTTCACTGAACACAGCAGTAGCATGAGATAAAATAAAGAGCCCATCATACAGTAGAAGAGCAACAGAAATAATGGTAGTAGGTAAGGATTAATACATTGGGGATACGCCTCTATTTTTAAGAAAGGCATAACGGTAAAACATTGAAGGTGGTTGGAATATGGCAGCAAAGTGCACCTTAAAATCAAACCACTATTAACCTGTAAGAGTGTGACCTTTATTGAATTTATGAATTCATAAATTCATTATTCCTGAAACCAAAGCATATTAGAAATGACTTTGAAAAGTCAAAACTGGATATGACGGGAGAGTCAGAAGTAGATCTGTGGTATCCACATTAGTCTACTTCTTTTTCACACATTCTTTTATAAATGCACCCAGTTTTATGTAAATGCAGTGACAAAACAATATAAACTGATAAATAAAATAGCAGAAAAAAATCCCTTCTGAAAAATATGACTCTGTTGATGCCACAAGGGCTTTGATTATAGTCCATGTTTTTTTCACCATGGTGTGAAGCGGAAAACCAAGGTGTTTTGATCCCCCGAATTTTTGCTGTGGTTCATGGTTCCAAAACCACCTGCAAGACCCCCTCTTTGCTGATTTGATCTTAAGGTTTGGTGTTTGATGGCCCTTGATGTGTTTCATTTTTTGTGAAAGCTGTGATGGTCTAGTGGCTGTGCATGGGGTAACAGTGTACATCATGTAAGCACAAATCACGTTTTTTCCTGCATTTTTATCTGTCAGATTCTAAAAGGCAAAAAAAAAGTTACAGCTTTTTTTTTTCCTCTTTTGTCCCTGTGCAGTGGTGAAGACTCGTTTCAGCCTTCAAGTGCAAGCCAAGACAAAAACTCAAACTGTGCAGAAAATAAACACTACACAGATACTTCCATGATGGAGAACATTTAGTAAAATTTCCAAAAGGCTCTCTGTAACATATATCGTACAGATATAAACAGTGAATACTCATCATAATGACTGGGATAATTTAAAGTAGCTGCCTAATTCTATTGGCAAGTTTAATTGGATAGATTATTCATCTTTGTTTATTGGCTCATTGCCACATAATATTTTAGTTCATGATTGAATATCTGTATTAGTGTCCTGGAATTGCACGTGTGGCTTTTGTCATACAGTAACATTGTCATTGAAAGGCAGAGGACCAAGTTCTGTTCCTTTCTTACCTGGGGATTTGGGGATGAAAATACTTTGCCCATCTTAACAATTCACCTTGCATAGATTTTGGGACAGTATCACTCTTTTACTGGATTTATCCTGCATCCTGCAAGCAGTCATTGGATCTGGCTTCAGTGTCTCTGTGGTTCAATAGTGTGGCCAAGAGATAAATTCCCAGAGGACTGCAGTGCCCAACAACCCTCTCCTCATTTCTGTGGGCTCTGTGAGGGAGCAAGCATCTGTGGAGCACTGGGTTAGGAACTCTTCTCTTTTGAGTTAGGCTTTATGCCAGACAAAGGGCAAAACTCCTTGCTCACGTGAGTTGCTGGGAAACAAAGTTTTTCCATACATCTTCCTGAAACACTGTAAAACACTGAGTAAAACAGTTGTAAATGACCTTTAGTCCTCCAGAAGCTTTGGATGGAGGGAAGTTCTGGCCCACTGTGAAATGAGGGAGAGACTCACTGAATCAGGAATCTAAAGAAAAACAAAGCCTGAGCAAGAGACAGACTAGAAAGAAAGAAAGACCAAAAACCTACTCTGGGCTTCAGATATTCAGTCAAATTAATTGTTACTCTTATCTTTTAGTACTTCCTTGTGTATAATAAAGATAATGACATGCATAGATGTTGCATTCTTATGAAGCCATAGTACCAGAAATGCATGTTAGCCATACAGACTGGCTTGCATTTTAATCCATATAGAAAGGGCCTACATGTTATAGTGTAGCTATTGAAGACAAATGGTATAAGGATTAAAAACCTGACTTTATAATTTTGCTTAGCTAAATCAACTTAAAATTATTCCACTGTGCATTTCAGGTCATGTAATAAATTCAGGTTAGAGACTACTAAACTCAGTTGACTTAAACACTGAGAACAGTTTCACAAGAGCTGCACAGAGAAGGGGAAAAGGCTAATTTATTTCGCTTCTCAGATCTCTGCAACCATTGGGTAGATTGGTATTGCTAGTGAAGACTGCTATATAACACCAACAGAGAAGAAATATGATCTGAGATCAGTGAGGTCTGGGTCTGATCTTTGCTGCCACCTGCAATGGACTATGTGAAATTCAGAGGTTATTGTCGCGGGTTCGGTTTGTTCCCGGGCGGAAACACCAATTTAGTGTAGTGGTTTGGTCCAAAATACTCATTACTGTTTATCTGCTGTGA